>NW_011499915.1:262241-300691 GCF_000495115.2 Populus euphratica
TTTTTTTAAAAATACTTTTAATATTATTAGTATATTAAAATGATTTAGAAACATAAAAAAATAAATTTTTTAAAATATTTCAAAAATATAAAAATAAATGTACTCAAAATAAATGAATTTAACCATTAGGTCCGCTAAAAGAAGTTGTTGAAATTTTCTAGGTAGTAATTTGATAATATATATCTTTTTAGAAATAAGATTAGCATTACTCGTAATTTATTGGGCATGTAGAGTAATTGGAGATCAAAAAATTGTTTCCATTTTCAATTTAAGCATCACAAATTTTTGAAAAATGAAAAAAAAAAAAGAATTTCACTTTACTCTTCTTGTTTAAAAGTGTAATTATGGTTGTTTTTTAAAATATTTTTCATGTTAAAATATATAAAAATTATTTTTATTTTTTAAAAATTATTTTTGAAATCAATATATTAAAATAATCTAAAATATAAAAAAATTAATTTTTTTAAAAAATATTATTTATACCACGTTTAGGCATACTCAATCAGAAACGAAAAGTCAACCCAACTATTTGAGTAAAGCGAATTTTGACCACTATTTTTCTTAAAATTATGCGAAGAAATAATAATCTCATAAGTTTTACGCAAGAATCTTACGTTGGACTCGCAGATTTAATGGTTGAGGTATTTTAGGAAGTGATTCTGAGACAACCTTATCAAATAAAAAAAACAATAAGTGGGAATTGTTTTTATTCCATTTTGTACTCTGGCCCTTCACTCTCTTTCTCCCTTAATTTGCTAACCAAACAGACCCTTGTCATTAGGACTCAGGGCTGAAAAACATAAAACAGGAATGCAGGCAAGTGGTGGCCGGTGACCGATGTCAGTAGCAAATCAAATCTGGAATCTCCAAATGTTCCCATGGAATTCTTCCACGTGCCATCGTGCTGTCGCCACTTATGCAAGCAATTTCTCTGAACACACCAGCGTTTTATAGATACGGCTAATTCACTAATCTCTCTATATAAATGCAGCCATGCAATGATTATTGCCTGTTACCCCAAAAGTCACCTTGTGCCAAACACAAACCCATGGATTCTCTCGAATCTCTTCAATTTTCTCCGATGCTTTTTTTCATCTTGGTCTCTCTATTTGTCTCCATAATTTTACTGATTCCGATGCAGAAGAAGCTCCCATACCCTCCTGGACCAAGAGGGTATCCGAGTATTGGCAACATGGGCATGATGGACCAACTGACCCCCCCGTGATTTAGCTAGACTATCAAGACAATACGGTGGGCTCTGCCACCTTCAAATGGAAGGGCTTCATGTTGTGGTTGTGTCACCGCCAGAAATAGCTTGTGAAGTCCTCCAAGTCCAAGATATTGTTTTTGCCAACAGGCCTGCAAATGTTGCAATTTTTTACTTAACCTATGATAGAGCAGATATGGCCTTTGCCAACTATGGTTCATTCTGGCGTCAATGAGAAAAATCTGTGTCATGAAGCTATTTAGTCGAAAAAGAGCTGAATCTTGGGCCTCCATAAGAGATGAAGTGGAATTTATAATTAGACAGGTGTTGAAAAAAACCGGGGAACCAGTTAATATTAGTGAGCTGGTGTTTACATTAACAAGGAGTATAACGTGTAAGGCTGCTTTTGGTTCATCTCCAAATGAAGGGCAAGGAGATTTTATGTCAATTTTGCAACAATTTTCAAAGCTTTTTGGAGCCTCTAGTGTGCTGATTTCTTTCCTTGGTTGGGTTGGATTCCTGCACGGGATTTGGCAAGAAATTCTTTAGATGGGTTTATTGACACAATCATCGACGAGCATTTAATCACGAAAAAGACTAGCGAAAGTCACAATTCCAAAGATGAAAATGAAGAGGGAGACACAGACATGGTGGATGAATTACTTGCCTTTTACAGTGAAGATGCTTCGAAAAATAATTTTGACGAATCGAAGTCCACCATCAAGCTCAACAAAGATAATATCAAAGCTCTCATCATGGTAAATTAAGAACATTTACTCTATGATATTCCCTTATTTATTTTTTATTGATTATAGTGACATAAATTTAACATCAGAGCAAGCTAGAATCTCTCGCACTAGGCAATACGATTTGTTACAATTATTTTTCTTGTTTTGCCTATTTTCTTTTTTGCCTCTATTTACCTCATTTTTTCACTTTCGATCTTATCCATTAAAGATTATTTGAAAATCAACTCGCCTTTTAATAAACAAATGGCTATTTTTATATGGTGTGTAGTCCCACACTATATAATAGTATTACATGAGACCACTACATTAATTATCAAGAGTTGCTTCTTTAAATTAAATGATTTGTTACTGTAAAGGTAGTATATTATTGAAAAAAAAAAACAAGAAAATTAGGAGAAAGAAAGGAAGTTAAAACAACTAAACTGTTGTCTTCATTCTTCATTTTCAGCTCGTTAATCATTGAATTGGGCTGAGATTTGGACAACTTTTAGACACGTTACTCTTCATCCTGATAGGTTGGATCGAAGATTGGTGGTGTGGAAGCTGGCCGTTTTGACATAAAACAGAGCTGTCAATGTTATGAGTTTTTTCTTAAATACTTCTCTTTTTAATCTTTTTGTATTCCAAGAATAGATTGTTCTTGATGATATGTATGTTGTAGCCCGTAGTTGAATATAAGAAAGAATAGTTGTGAATCCATTATTTGTTAATAATGGAGTTTTTAGGTGGACTATAGTCCCGTGGTTTTTCTCACATCGGGTTTTCCACGTAAAAATCTTGATGTTGATTTGTGTGATTGTTGCTTTATATTTGTTGATTGTTTGATCTTGATTTGATTACATAAAGACGAAAAAGAATTGGAACTTGTGAATTTTAAATTGATTCGGGTAGATTGGTGTCCGGTTATTTGTTCCTAGTTTTCCCAACAAAGTGGTATGAGAGTACTGGTTGTGTAAATTGAATTTCTTGTGTAGTTAAAATGGAAAAAGAAAGATTTGGGCATGATAAAGCTCAATTCCTCCAATTATTTTCTATGGAAAACAATGATGGAGAATCACTTATATTACAATGATGTAGCTTTGCCGCTTGAGTATAAAAGAAAAAAGCCTGATGAGATGGATGAGGCAAAATAAAATGTGCTTAATAGAAAAGCGATTGTTTATGTTAGAAAATGGGTATCTTCTAAGTCCATTAATTATATGTCTCAAGAACGTGACTACTATACTGTTTGAAAGATGTTTGAAGAAACCTTTGCTAAAGAGAGTGTACAAAATAAGGTTTATGTAATTAGAGACCTTATAAATTTAAAGTACAAAGACGGTGAAGATGCTTCGGTACATATAAATGAATTCCAAGGGTTCTTGAATCAGCTATCATTAATGAATCTTGAGTTAGTCGATGAGATACAAGCATTAATCTTATTGAGTTCATTGTTGGATAATTGGGAGACTTTGATGGTGTCACTTAGCAATTCTACTTCGAATGGAAAGATCACTTTGAAAACAGTGAAGGATTGTATCCTCAATGAAAAGAAGAGGATGAAAGGAACAAGCATTTCCGAGTCTCATGCACTTGTTATAGAAATTCAAGGGAGAAATCAATGTAGGTTCTCTTACGATAAGCAAGATAGAGAATCCAACAATAGAAAAGGCAAATGAAAGCTAATAGAAAGATCTCAGTCAAGGAAGGGAATTAAGTGTTATTATTGTGATCAGCCTGGGCATATTCAAAAAGACTAGAGAAAGTATAAAAGAGATAAAAAGGGTAAAGATGAAGACAAGAATAAAGATAATGGTACAACTGTAGTTGTATTTGATGGTGATGCTACAATTATTTGTGATCATAGTTGTGTTAATCTTGCATGTCAGGATACCACCTGGGTTGCAGATTTAACAGCTTTTTACCATGTACACCCCGACATATTTTTTACATATCCTACACTGCTGATGACTTTGGTCAAGTTAGATGGAAAATCAAGGGATGACTAGTGTTGTAGGCATTGGAGATATTTGTTTGAAAACCAACACTGGATGCAAGTTGCTTCTCAAAGATGTTAGGCATGTGCCTGATATGCGCCTACACTTGGTCTATATAAGTACTCTTGATGAAAAAGGCTATCACAATTACTTTGAAGATGGTAAATGAAAGCTATCCAGAAATTCTTTAATTGTTGCTAAAGGGAAGAAGAGAGGTCTCTACATGTCATAAGCCAAGGTGATCAAAGGAGAGGTAAATACGATTAAAGATTGCTTCACTAATTTATGGCATAAACGACTTAGACATTCAAGTGAAAAAGACCTTGACATCCTTGTCAAGAAGAACTACCTTCCATTAAAAGGTATGAACTTGAACATATGTACTCATTATTTAGTTAGCAAATAACACATAGTTGTTTTTCAAAGATCACCTTCACATAGAAAATCACATGTTCTTAATTTAGTTCATACTGATGTTTGCTTTATGATTGATAAGTCTTTTAGGGGTGGATTGTACTTTGTTAGTTTCATCGATGATCAATCCAGGAAAATTTGGGCTACCTATTTGAAATATAAATATCAGGTGCTTGATGTTTTTAAGGATTTCCATGTTAGAGTTGAAAGAGAAACGCGTAGAAAGCTGAAATGTATTCGAGTTGACAATGGTGGTGAATATAGGGGTCCTTTTGAGAAGTACTACAAGGAACATGATATCAAGTTGGATAAGACATTTTCTAAGACTCCACAGCATAATGAAGTGGTTGAGAAAATGAATAACCATTATTGAAAGAATTAAATATACTCTCTCATGCAAAGCTGCCTTAGTCCCTTTAGGGTGGGTAATGAAGAATACATTTTTCATTATCAACCTTTCTCCATTAGTTTCTCTTGAATTTGATGTTTCAGATAGAGTTTGGAAAGGAAAGGATATCTCTTATGCACACTTGAGAGTATTTGGATACATAACATTTGTACATGTTCCTCGAGATGAAAGGTCTAAGCTTGATAGCAAGATAAAACATTGCATTTTCTTAGACTCTAAAGACGATGAGTTTGGCTATAGGTTGTGAGATACAAAGGAGAAGAAAATTGTTAGAAACATAGATGTTATCTTCTTTAAAGATCAAACTATTAAAGACTTTAAATAGAAAGAGAAAACAGAGTCAACTATTTTTATTTCTTAAAGACTTTAAATAGAAAGAGAAAACAAAGTCAACTATTTTTATTCCATCTAATTCAAATCTAAGACTTACTCTATAGTTACCTTTGATGCCTGATAATCATGAGGGAGATTTGCAAAATGATGATAATGGTGATTTTCTTATTGAGCCATTAGTTGGTGATCATGAATAAATTAATAATGATATTGATGTTATTTCTAAACAGGTTATATATGAGCCATTAGTTGGTGATCATGAATAAACTAATAATGATATTGATATTATTTCTAAACAGGTTATATAAGAAGTTTTAGATGAGCCATAATTGAGAAGGTTAACTAGACCTCACCAACCTTCCTCCAAATATTCTCCTCATGAGTATGTATTGGTTACTGATGGGGGAGAGCTAGAATGCTTTGATGAAGCTATGTCATATGAGAAGAAAGTGGTTGAAAGCAATGCAAGAAGAGATGAAATCTTTGCATGAAAACCATACTTTTAAGTTAGTAAAGCTTCCTAAAGGTAAGAGAGCATTCAAGAACAAATGGGTGTTCCAGTTGAAAATTGATGAACATTACTCACTGCTAATGTACAAGGCAAGATTAGTTGTGAAAGGTTTCAGTCAGAAGAAGGGTATTAATTTTGAAGAAATTTTTTCACTAGTGGTCAAGATGTCTTCAATCTGAGTTGTGCTTGACTTAGCTGCTAGTTTAAATCTTGAAGTTGAACAACTTGATATGAAAACTACATTCCTCCATGGTGATTTAGATGAGAAGATCTACATGGAGCAGCTTAAAGGGTTTAAAGCAAAAGGTAAAGAGCAATTAGTTTGCAAGTTGAAAAGGGCCTACATGGATTAAAGCAAGCTCCAAAAAATTGGTACAAGAAGTTTGATTCTTTTATAGTGGATCATGGTTATGACAAGACCATTTCTGATCATTATGTATTTATAAAAAGGTTTCCAGATGGAAACTTTATTATTCTTTTGTTGTATATGAATGATATATTGATTGTTGGTCATGATGTTAAGAAAAATCAAATTTTAAAAGAAGAGTTAAACAAGTCTTTTGCAATGAAAGACTTAGGCCCGACAAAACAGATTCTTGGCATGAAGATCACACCTAATAGGAAGAAGGAGAAACTGTGGTATCTCAGGAGAGATATGTTCAAAAGGTACTTGAGAGATTCAATATGAATAACTCCAAACCTGTTTGTTCTCAATTTGTAAGCCACTTTAAACTAAGTTCTAAGAATTGTCCTTCAAGTGATGAAGAAAGAGATGAGATGAAAAAGGTTCCTTATGCATCCGCAGTTGGTAGCTTGATGTATGTCATGGTTTGTACAAGGCCTGATATAGTTCATGCAATTGGTGTGTTTAGTCGGTTCCTCTTCAATCCTGATAAAGAACGCTGGTTAGTAGTGAAATGGATATTCAGGTATCTCATAGGTACTTCTTGTTTTAGTTTATGTTTTGGTAATAATAAACCTGTGTTGGATGGATACACAAATGCAAATATGACTTGTGATGTTGATTCTAGAAAGTCCACTTTAGGATACTTGATGAAATTTGCAAGAGGAGCAGTCTCATGGCAATCAAGGTTGCAAAAATATGTTACATTATCCACTACAGAGGCTGAATATATTGCTCTTACTGAAGAGGGCAAAAAGTTGTTATGGATAAAGAAGTTCTTATATAAACTTGGCTTAGTTGAAGAGAACTTTGTGGTGTACTATCATAGTCAAAGTGCAATCCATCTCATTAAGCATCCTACTTTTCACTCTCGATCAAAGCACATTGAGGTTATATATCAATGGATTCGAGATACTATGGAGATGAAGTCATTTGTTGTTGAGAAGATCCATATTGGTAACAATGTGTCAGACATGATGACCAAACTTCTACTGAAAAAGAAGTTTTAATTTGTAGAAGAGAAGTAGGATTGGTAGAGCCTCCTAGATTGAAGCTTATATATTAATTGTCAGTATGTTGAATTCCTCACATGATGTGTGAGGGAGAGATTTGTTGTGTGTAGTCCTTCACCATGTGATGGTAAGACCACCGCATTAATTGTCAAGAGCTGCCTCTTTAAATTAAATGGTCTGTTACTGTAGAGGTAGTAGCATTATTGAACAAAAGAGTGAGGGAGAGATTTGTTGTGTGTAGTCCTTCACCATGTGATGGTAAGACCACCGCATTAATTGTCAAGAGCTGCCTCTTTAAATTAAATGGTCTGTTACTGTAGAGGTAGTAACATTATTGAACAAAAGAGAGCAAAAAAATCAGGAGAAAGAAAGAAAATTGAGGCAGTTGAACTGTCTATCTTCATTCTTCGTTTTGAGCAAAAAAATCAGGAGAAAGAAAGAAAGTTGAGGTAGTTGAACTGTCTATCTTCATTCTTTATTTTCAGCTCGTTAATCATTGGATCCGACTGAGATTTGGATAACAGCTTCTAGACACGTTACTCTTTATTCTGAATGGTTGGATCAAAGATTGATGATGTGAAAGTTTACCGTTTTGATAGAAAACAGGACTGTCAATGTTGTGAGTTTTTTCTCAAATACTTCTCTATTTAATCTTCTTGTATTCCAAGAATATATTGTTTTTGATGATATGTATGTTATAGCCCTTAGTTGAATATAAGAAAGAACAGTTATGAACTTATTATTTGTTGATATTGGAAATTTTTAGGTGGACTACGGTCCTATGATTTTTCCTGCATCGGATTTTCCACGTAAACTCTTGGTGTTGATTTATGTAATTATTATTTTATATTTGTTGATTGTTTGATCTTGATTTTGGTTGTACAAAGAAAAAAAATTTGAAACTTATGAATTGTAAATTGATTTGCATAGATTGATGTTTAGTTATTTATTACTAGTTTTCTCAACATTATGTAATAGTTAAACTATGATTCTTCCATGAAACTCCCACAATTTTAAGATTACAATAAAAATTTGTTTTTTAAAAAGGGCATGCAAGTGAAATATGTTTAATTATGCCTCAAGCCATAAATATAGGATTTGTGTGCAATAACTGACATGAGATTATATATATAATCCATCAACTCTTCTAACCTTGACTAGATAACTGCATGATAGTACTTGATATGTAAAATCACTCCACCTCTGGAAGGTTCATTAGTTTTTACTATTTCTTTGGTTATTATATATTAAATGACAATTTATTGTTTATGTTCTTATTTTAACTAAAAAAATGGTTAAACTTTATATAAATTATTTAGATTTCAAATATAGAATATTTAATTCAATAAACCATCCAATCTGTTCATTTAATTAACATTAAAATAATCAATTAGAAATTGGTAAAAGCATTCAGATCAGTATGGTGGGCAAGAAAACTAGTTTTAGACATATGCATTTGTACTTCGCCTCTACAGGATGTGATGTTTGGTGGAACTGAAACTGTGGCATCAGCAATAGAATGGGCAGTTGCAGAGTTATTGAAGAGCCCAGGGGACCTCAAGAGAGTCCAGCAAGAACTTGAAGACGTGGTCGGCTTGAATCGGAGAGTCATTGAATCGGGCCTTGAGAAACTTACCCATCTCAAATGCGCAATGAAAGAAACCCTACGTCTTCACCCTCCAATCCCTCTCCTTCTCCATGAAACAGCTGAAGATAGTATCCTTAACGGGTATAGAGTCCCGGCGAGATCGCGTGTCGTGATCAATGCATGTGCTATCGGGCGTGACCCGAATGCGTGGGAAGACCCGGATAAGTTTAAATCTGGCAGGTTCCAAGGCGGTAAAGCGCCAGATTTTGAAGGGATGGATTTTGAGTTTCTTGCATTTCGGTCGGGTCGGAGGTCTTGCCCGGGCATGCAACTCGGGTTGTACGCCTTGGAGTTGGCCGTGGCACATCTGCTCCATTGTTTTACGTGGGAGTTGCCTCATGGAATGAAGCCTGATGACCTTGATATGAACGATATGTTTGGACTCACCGCACCAAGGGCTGTTCGACTTGTTGCTGTGCCAACTTATAGGTTGAATTGCTCCTCTTGAAGTAAAAAGAGGGAGGGAAGAGAAAAATGACGGTCAATCTCTTCAGTATCTTATGGCTTTGTTGTCTCAGAGTCTCGACATTACCTATTACGTACTAAAGTATTTTGTGTGTATTTTTAATACATGTTTGAAATTATAGTTGCGGTTGCTTTTCAAATAATTTTTGTGTCAAAATACATACAGTGTATTTTTAATACATGTTTGAAATTATGATTGTTGTTGCTTTTCAAATAATTTTTTATGTTAAAATATATACAAATAATATTTTTTTATTTTTTTAAAATTATTTTTAACATCATCATATTAAAATGATTTGAAAATATTAAAAATATATTAATTTAAAATTAAAAAAAATTAATTTTTTTTAAAAACATTTTTAAAATACAGAAACAAACAGCCGACCCGTCGTTCCGTCTCCTGTTTTGCTAGTTCCATGTGCGAGTAATGTTTCAAATTATTAAGCCTGAAAAACGATGGTCCTGACTTATTCTGTCTTTTCGATATTTTGGATGGAAGTATAAAACTAGCCAGCACCCGAGATGTCTACAAGTTGGATTCTTTGTGTCTCCTGGGATCTTCAAAGCTATTCTGCCATAAGATATAATAACATCTTCAATGAAAAATGGTGTATTAAAAACCTAAATAGATAAAATGGCTTTTTAAATAGTATAAATATAGTTTTTTTTATTATGTACATTTCAATAATAAAAAATTATTTAAAAAAACTAATTATATTTTAATATATTTCATGTAAAATCATGATGTTATTAATATAATTATATAACTAATTTAGATATTTTATATATAATATAATTATGATGTTATTAATTATATGAGTAATATGAGTAATTTATAAAAGTAATATAAAACTAATGAAGTAATATGAAAGTTAAAAGATACAATTTAAATTAAATTTAAAATTTATTTATATGAATATTTTTAATTTTCAGTTTTATATGTTACTATTAAAAATTTAATTTTTTTAAAAGTAAATTCAAATTCAAACTTTGAAAAAAACAGCCAATATTTTAAATTTTCATTTTCATTTTTTTTAAATTCAAGCTTTGAAAAAATGAGTGCCAACATTTTAAATTTTAAAATTTCAAATGGGAAAAAATTAACTGCCAACATTCTAAGATTTTAAAATTTTAAAAAATAATCCAACTATAAATATTCTCATATACCTTAACATTTTTTCTCATCATTTTCTTCTCTCCAATCTTTATTATATTTCATTAAAATTCATCATGAATCATTCTAATTTTAATTTTTATAATGCTTTTGATTTTAATAATGACATTCTTATGTTCGCTTTTAAAGTTGCTACTGCTGTGGTTGCTGAAGAAGAATCGAATAATCAAGCGCAGAGATAAGGGTATTGTGGCTCTATTCTTGGTCACAATATTGTCAATCGTAATAGAAAGGAAGGTGAGTTAAGGTTATATAATGATTATTTTGCTAAAAATCTTAAATTCATTAAAAGCCAATTTCGAAAAAGATTTAGGATGAGTTATTATCTTTTTCTTCAGATCGCAAATGTAGTGAAAGTTCATAATCCATATTTCAAATAAAGAACAGATGCTCTTGGTGTTCTTGATTTATCTTATCTTCAAAAGGTAATTGCAGCTCACAGAATACTTGCATATGATATTTCTATAGATCTTACTGATGTATATCTTTGAATTGGAGAAACCACTGTGATAGAAAATCTTAGAGCTTTCGTCAAAGCAATCATAGAAGTTTTTGGTTATTGGTATCTAAGGGCACCAAACAAGGTCGATATTTGTCGATTATTATTGACTGGAGAGCAACGTGGATTTCCAGGGATATTAGGAAGCATTGACTGCATGCATTGAAAATGGAAGAAATGTCCAATTGCATAGCATAGGATGTATAATGGTCATTATCGTGAACCAACTATAATTCTAGAGGCGGTGGCTTTACAAGATCTTTGGATATGGCATGCCTTTTTAGGAATGCCTGAATCATTAAATGATATTAATGTTCTTGATTGGTCATCTATCTTCATTGTACTTGCTGAAGGTCGAACTACTCCTGTCAATTATACAATTATTTATCTTAATTGGTCAGTCTTTTGTTAAGACAATCCCAAGGCCATTAGAAGCAAAGAGAAAATATTTTGCAAGTAAGCAAGAGTTTGTAAGAAAGGATGTGAAGCGGGCATTTGGGGTGCTTCAATCTCGTTTTGTAATTGTACGTGGACCTGTTTGATACTGGGATGAAAAAAAGCTTGTAAATATTATGAAAGTTTGCATAATAATGCATAATATGATTATTGAGGATAAAAGAGCAATGAACCTTGGATTTGATTATGAACATGAAGTCAATTCCTTTATATTAGTATCACATGGTGAAATACCAGAACTATATGATTTTCTTCAAACTCGTAATCGAATCAGGGATAGAGCAATTAACTCTTAACTTCAAGAAGATTTGGTTGAACATTTTTTCGTAACAATATGACAATAAGTAGAATCATTAGATTTGAACTTCGAATGTCATCATAAGTTTCAAGTTTTTTATGTTTTTTTTTTCATTATGGTTGTTATCTTTTAAGTTAATTAATCCTACTTATTGTTGTTAAGTGTTAAAAAACTTCAAAAAAGTATAATAAATTAATGCCACTTTTATAACAATATATTTAAAATAACCAATAAATTTCAACATATTTAATTAAAAATACATTACATTAAACAATAAACCAATCTAGTTAATTAAAAATTAAAACCTCTATTTTGCATAATTTCTAACTTTCTATTTTGAAAATACGCTGCAGAAATTGAATCCAAATTAGAAATATTCATTTTCATAATTTATTCTTCTTTCTCAATATTGTCCAATTCTTGTTTCTCGACTTTGTTAAATCATCATAGCTTGTTGCTCTAGCATAATTTTTTTGTCTTGTTTCTTCTGATCCTCAATTTCAACTAGAGTATCCCTGAATTATTGTAAGAGATTTGTTACAGTTACCTCCCCAACTTTATCTTTTCCTTGTTTACGTTTAAGTCATTCCTTTACAGCTTTCTAACCAATTAGTCTATCTTGATAAATTAACAGTTTACTATCTTTTTCTAAACTAACAGAATCAAGAGTAGATGAAGCTGATGAAGCCAGACTTACATATACATGACTTTTTTGTTTCTTGTTTGACTTATGATGTTGACTTGCACGCTCAACTTGTCATTGATGTTGACTTATAACCCAACAATGTTCTAGTTGAAATCGTTTATCAACGCAAGAAGCATACATTTGTCATGCATCATTAATTTGGTAAAAAATTAAAGAAATTAAATAATGTTAAAATGTGTGTTAAACAATCTAATATAAAAATGAATATTAAAATTACCTTTGATTCTTTGGTCATTCCACTTTATTGATGATTTTCAATTTGAGTAACAAATCTAATAAATTTACCGACTTCTCTATTTATTTCTTGCCATCTACTTGAAATGCTTATTTAGGAACAATTATTCAAGTCTCCTCCATTCTCTACAAATTAAGCATATATTCAAGCCAAGAACTGTTTTGTTTATTGTTCAACTCTTGTAATTGGATTCTTGCTTTGTATTTAGTCATGCAGAGACAACTAAACAATCTTTCTCTGGTAAGAAATTTTTACTTCTTTGTGACATCTAAATTCGAGTATGTTAAGTCATCAATTAATTGATTAGAATCACTTAGTTGAGATAGAATATCTTCTGACTCACTCATAAGAAAATTGGTAAAAGAGTTTGGAAAATTTAAATCCATCTACATTAAAAAAAAAAATCAAGTTAAAACCTTATAAAAGAATGTAAAAGAAGCTCATATTCAATGTCTAGCAATTTTGTAGTTTTCATAAATATAAATTAATAATAAGCATTTCCTCTTACTTGTTCTAACATAACAATTTGACCATTTTTTGAAACTAAAAGAGGATTGATATATTAGTTTAATTATATTTTCAACAATACAAAATATAATTGATCTCAAATTAAAACAGACCATTAAAATAAATTTTAAATATGTCACTCTATATTTTTATCAACATCAACTATCATTATTAATTCCTCTCAATTTTATCAAAGATAACAACATAAATAAAAATTATCTTCCTTAACCCATATCAAAAACATAAAATAACAAAGAAATAAAAATCATCACAAATAACAAATTAACAACAAAAGGTCTAAAAAATTAAAAGATATAAAAAAATAGAAAAAGCTTTTAAACACCTTTTAATTTCAGCTAATTAACACAACCGATGTTATTAATTAACTGGAGATAATTGATTTTTATTTTTTAAAATTTGAGAGAAGGGTGAGGCACAATACAAAATTTGCTAAATTTACAAGTTCTTTCCTCCTGCTTTTAAAGGGAAAAAAAATAAACTATTGGCCAATGACTATAAAAATACTCATTGGCCAATAGTCAGTTGTTTTTGCTATTTTTACAAGAAAATATAGAAATGGCTATTTACAGGACAAATAGCTAAAATAACTATTTGTTTGCCTGTGGCGTTGGAGTGAAGAAATGCAAAAGCAAAAGCTAAAAGTACACGTTTTTTGCAATTGGTTATTCTTTTAGCTCTCTTGTTGGAGATGCTCTAACTAAAGAGTAGACAGTGGCGTACCATGTTGTGAACCGGCTGAAAAGTTCATCATAGCTCAACCATTGATCCAATCACCACATGTGTGGCACTGTTAAAAAAATCATGATAAAATGTTTCTAAAACCATCCTAAAAGATGGTGTTTGGATAATGAATAATGTCGTATGCGTCACTTGAAAAGCATGTAATAGCCTGTATGCTAGTGTGTGTTATAAATACTAAGAATATTTTAAAAATTAATATTAAAAATATTAATTTACCTCTAACAAAATATGTTAATTATAGAAAAGCTAATCTAAAAAGCTCAATTGCAAGATTTTTTTTTTAAAAAGGTATGCATGTATTTATATTGTTCAAAAATATGTTAAAAGGTCATGTTGACATGGTTAATTTTTTTATTACAAAAAAACCCAACATTAAAAATATTCAAACACTAGTTTATTTTATTTTTGCTTTTAAGGGTATGAAATTCTTTACACCATTCCTGAAAAAATTTAAAAAACCAAATTAACTTTATTAAACCCTTAAACAAATTTTACTTTCAAGCATGATATAGTATTTATATTGTGAATAAATTATCTCAAATAATTAAATAAGAACTGTTAAATCCTTTTAAAACTACCAATTTACCGGAGTCAACAATTTGTTTTCTGTTGGAAGGTCAAAAAAATAATTACTCTATCTAGTGAAAAAAAATACGTGTCTATGTACACAGTATTTTCTCAACCTCTTTCGGTTTTTTTTTTAAAAAGAAAACATAATCTAATTACTTTTTTTCTGGGTATAATCCGCTTGTCCTTTTCCTTCTTGTTTTTTTTTTTTTAATTCTCACACTAAATTCCTTTTAATATAATCTAATTACTTTTTTTCGCTTCGACTAATCCACCATCATCACTATCAAAATTCCACAAGCCCATAAGCCCTACTCTCAATTCTGCATTGCTTTAAGGTTCAAATAGATATACCATGAAAACCCAATAAAAAAAATCTTGCACAGACATGCCCATCACTTGTAAAGGTCACACTTATAAGAATTTGTTTGGTACTATAATTAGAATGTATTTTGTTCAAGTTACAATTTATAACCATTTAGTTAAAAATTTGAATTTCAATTTAGAGATGAGTCCCACTAAAAATTAAGGTCATACTATCAATTTTGCTAAAGCGAAAAATTGTTGTTTTTCATTGCTTAAGTTCCACACCGCTTACTCCTCATTGCCGTATATATAGAGTTAATTAGTTTGCTTTGTATAGTTTAGCTGAATTCACTGACTCCAATCTAAACTTAAATATATTGGACCAGATCTAACCTAACCTAGTAAAAAAATAAATTTTTTAATTTTTAATTGTATTTTATTTAAAAACTAGTATTTAATTTTATTCAAAAAACCAAATTATCGTAATCCTAATTTTATTTCTGATGATATTTTGTTTAATTTTGTTAAACACTCTAAAAATCATGGAAACTATAGCCCTTGTCGGATAAATTTATATAAAGTATTATTTATTTTATAATGTAATAACAGTAGTTAAATTTATAATATTTAAATTAAAAACAATCAATATCAATATATATCTTTTTTAGTTATTTTATAATATCAATTTGAAAAGTATTATTAACTAAACACATTAAACTACTTTTTGTTCAACCTCAATTTCAACTATAGTTTTAACTAAACATATATATAAATATTAAATCAACCTCAACCAAGAGTGCTTTTTATAAAATAATTTTTTTCAAATCATAACCATAAAAATTACCACAATACTAAATACATTTTAACACTTGTGATAGGCTAATTACTGGTTATTGGTATTCACATTATGTTGCGAGTCCGTATTATCTTTATAGTTAAATATTTCAGCATTAAAAGTGAATTTTAGTTGTAACCAACTAGATAAATTAATTATATTTGAATTATATTGGAAAAAAAAGAGCAACAAGAAGAAACTAGAAAACATAAAAACAGGAAAAAAAATAATACACTCTCAACTTAGATTGAATGGTGAAATCAAAAAAACAAAACTTTTATAAAACAGCTAAGGAAAAAAAATCATTAGAATAAGTATCAAATTAAAACACCAACACATGATCAAATAAACTTGACCATGTTAAATTTTTCGATGCAGTTTTTTATCTAAAAAATCATAAATATAAATTAAAAAACTTATGCACATATCAAATTAAATAAATCACTAATCATTTATATAAATAAATAAAAAAAGGTAATCAACAATAAATAAAAACATAATTGAAAAAATTACGATATCAATGTAGGGATAGATATTTAATGCTATAATACGGGTCATTAACCAGGTTGTGTCTAATGGGAAAGATATTTAATGCTATAATACGGGTCATTAACCAGGTTGTGTCTAATGAATTTGTTTATGAAAATTAATTTGTAATAAAAATTGATATATATATAAAATTTATGGAACAAAATAAAAGTAAAAAAAAATACTATGTAAGGTTGCACATATAAAAAACATCAAAAACAATTTAATCTATATAAAATATACAAAACAATTATAGATAAATCATACTAACTTTTAAAAAAACTAAACACACCCAATATAATTAAAAAAATAATGTTATTAAAAAAAAGATATATAAAAAAAATCACATAAGAAAGGATATTAATTAAAATTTAAAACCTATAAAAATTATTTTAAAAAAATATAAAAAACCATTAATATAAAAAAGAAATGAGGCCAGGCACTGCTGGGCTTAATAAGCAAGGCCCAACATTTGACCTAATCAAGAAAAGGCTTGTGTAAGGGTCTTTATTTATTTTTAAGTTTAATGAGGCCGACAACGCATCATCCACCCTAATTTTTTTTTTAAAAAATAATATGTTATCTAAAAATCCTAGAATCCAGTTGCTGGTATGGCTAGAAAAATAAGGTTATTTGTTTTTTTAATTCAAAAACTCGTTTTCAATCCATTTTGACGTAAAAAAAACTAGGAAACACTCGAAACCTTGTTAAACTAAACTATAGTTTCAAAAGATACAAAAAATCAATCCAAAACTTGAAATCAACTAGAAAGTAAAAAATTTCCGAAGCTTAGATATTTTTTGTAAGTGTTTTCAAGGTAAAAAAACACATAATCATAATCTCTCTCATCATATGAAATCATTTAACACAAAAATCAATCGTTTTAATGGTCTAATTCTTCTCCAATGCCAATTTTCTCTCTTCTCTAATGCTAATTTTCTCTCTTTAAGCTGGAATCTAGCATTCTCCTCTCTCCACCACCAAGAAAAAGACTGAAAAAATAAAGTTTGATACTAAAATTTATTGTTTAGTAATTATAAGGACCAATTAAACAAATAGCTTAAAAAATAAGAGACACAAATAAACTTTCTAAACCAATTATAGACCTATCAACTACTTTATTTGATTTTTCACTTCAGTTATAGTTTTTTTAGATTGAGTTGGAAATAAAGGGAGCTATCTATCTCTTCGAAGGATAAAAGAGTTTAGATCATCGCTTGTCCTAAAAAGGAAGCTTTTTTTGTTATTGAGCTGCTACATACTGTTTGTTTTTCTTTCAATTCAACCCTCACCTAAAAAAAATAATTGGACTCTAATTTGAATTTAAAAAAACTCAGTTATACAAAAAAAAAAAAAATTAAAACGAACCACAATAACAGCTGAAATGGTGAACAATGTTCAAGTGAATAGTAAAAAGGCCACGCCTTATATAGTTATACTACACATTGCTGCATACCAGTGTCATTAGATGACAAAGAGGGTAGAACAACAATCATTCATATATTAAAAATTGAGATCAGTCGGAAACAATATTTATCCATTAGCCAAGAGCCAGAAAAATCAAATACGCATTATGAAATTATGTGATTGCGCTATTATGAATGCAAAAGGTGTTTTGTCCGGAGAAGGTGAAGAGATAAGGTCGATCTAGTAAGAGACTGATGTGACCGTCCAGTAATACTATGCTGCGTTTAGAACACAAGATATTTGAGATATATAGATAAACTTTACCAACATACCAGAAAGTGGTTTCAATCACATGGCACACCATAGTAATCAAAACCCACTTAATCAAATACACGATCGCAGCTAAAACCAATCTTGGCATGAAGTCGTTTGTCGCTAAACTGCTAAAGGATCAGGAAAGATGGATCCACACATGAACATGCAAACGAACACTGGAATATAGTTCAGGCAAATACTATTTTGCCCATAGATATATTAACTCTGAAGCAACAGAGCCACCTAGCACCTTATGAGAAAAAAAAAAGAAGGAATTTTCAATTAGTTACAAATTTGGATCACTTGAGTTATGAATTTATTGAATGTAACAGGTCGATATAAGTAGCGCACCTTTAAAATCGATTAATGTGAAGATTAACTTGAGAATACCTCTTTTTGGCTAACAAAAGAAGTTGTGATAAAAAATCCTTCGATATTTCATGTTAGACAACCCATAAAAGCAGATGATCCGACGTCTAGAAAACTATACAGCACCCATGTGCTTCCGCCAAACGAATAACACCATTTTATAAAATTGAGTGCATCACAACCCATTTATATGTGAAAAAACAACTGTGAGTTCCTAAAGTACAATCAATAATTGCCATCTTTTTTCCGGATTTTATATGGCATTAAAACTAAGGGTAGCACGAAATGAAAGCTTGCGGATGCCCATGGGAAAACCGATAACTGTTCTAACTATGACTATCAAACAATGCTCATATACTGTTTGATTTTGTTGTGCTGACAATTTCCATGAAAAAAAGGAAATTTATAATCTTGCAAGAGTTTTGCAATGAATTGCCAAAGCACTACAACAAGATACGTACTGTTGCAATTCCAACTGCACATCTGGATACGAGGGTACCTATGCAGTATTTAATCACATCATATTTGGCTGCTTCTAAATGGGCTCTTAATGCATGAATTTCCTGTAGACAAAATCAAATATTTCAAATTGAATCAGGTTTCTATGCCATTACAAAAGGCTAGAAAGCAAAAATTATTTTCACTTGAAATCAATATGCTCACCCGGTCAAGCTTGTTTGTGAGATTGGTGGTTTCTGTATTTTGATTAGCTAGCTCGTCACGGATGCGCCTGCACATAGTTAAAGCATACAATATGAAGCAGTTGTAAAGCTAGAGAGTGACAAATCCAGGGATAACAAGTAGGAATGAGAACTGACATGGATATCCATGTCAGAGCAAAAAAAACCCTTGGATTAGCAGGTTTTAAATAATGTTTTATAACAGTTCTTTTAATTTCATTTTGTATGATAAAAAACAAGATATTAAAATTTGGTCATCTGTTTTCCATCTTACTCTCTCATCTGTTGCATGTATGTAACTAAAGTCTTACCAATCAAAGCAGCAAGGACCCTATTCAAATAGCCTAACCAAATAACCTCCATATTGGGGTTCTTGCGGTTCAAAATGGAGGAAAGAATCAAGTAAGAAACTTTTTTGCTTTGGGGATTCTCATTACTAATCCACGGACTGCATATTTAGACTCAATTGCTGGTTGGGTAGATTAGTAACAAAGTCGATTTTCCTTACCCTCTTTCGAGATTCAAATCCAAACGCTGTCCAGCAGTGACCTTGTCGATTTCATGCCTGTAGAGAGAAAAATATTAAACAGTGAGCATCAGCTTAAAAAAAAAAATCATGCATCTGGCAGAAAACTGTTAACACAGACCTCAGTTCACTGCGCATTTTCTCAATGTCACCTAGTAATTTTTCAATCTCACGTTGCAACATAGAAAAATGATGCTCCTGCATTATGCAAAATTCTTCATAAATAATCAACACAACAAACACCAGGGATAATTGCACTAAGATCATCTAATAAATCCTGTGTCAAGGATTTACTAAGTGATCTATAATAATTGTATTTTATGCTCCTAATTACTTTGAGAAGCACAAAGTTTATATAAAACTGATGCAAGAATACATACATAAAAGTCCATCACTTGTACTCTCTGCAAAAGAAATCCCAAACCACAAAAAGGCTCATGAAGCACTAAAACTAGAAATTCTTAAAGCTATCATGTAGAATGCTTTAAGAGTGAGAAAAAAATTCAACTTGACAAACAAATTGTTATGTTGAGGCATAGCTGACAGTATAAGCTATCAACACTCTTGTTGAAACATTTGATACTACTTATGGAGTAGCTCATATAAAATAGCACTTGAACACTTGCTTACTCTATAACATGCCACGTCTCACACTCTCCTCCCTCATAGAGTGACTATCCTAGAGACTTCAGAAAGGCTCCAAAAGTTCTTCCATAGTAATCACTCAAAGATCTAAACAATCAATTCTATTTCCAACAAAATCAAAATTGGTTGTAAGAACAACCATTTTTTTCAGATAAAAGTGTGTTCTTCCAACCTCAACTCATAGAAAGTGCTCCTACAACTACGTCCGAATATACATGTAATATCCTACATGTCCTGAATATTGTTGAAATCTCTTTGACCAACCGTCAAAGGTAAACATCGACATGCTACTTTACATTAGGTATTATTCAAGATCACATAATTACATCCATGAATCTATTAAAGAATATTACATTACACACATAAAAGGAGAAAACAAACAATAAGCTATTGTTTGAACAATAATCCTGAACGCAAACTCCCAACATTTGATAAATGCAAGAACTGAAACACTAGGATTATCCTAAACCTAATAATACACCGATAGAAAACCCTGGAAATAAACACATAAATGGACATTATATCCAATAGAAATCGAAGAAATTCACAGTACCTGAGAACTGTGTACTTCAGATTTAAATTTGGACAGGTTCGATTCCTGAATCATTTCACTCTACAAAAATTCCAAAAATTAAAATACGCATCATAATTCACAGTAAAAAGAAGTAAGAATATCAAACACTTGGCCCGCAGGAAAAGTCAAACTCGAAAAGAATTACTACCTTTTGCATTCCAGCCTTGGAAACAAAACAATGAGCCACATTCTCCAAACTATCATTCAACACTTCAGTAATCGCAGCCGTTATCGCCTCCGCTTGCTTCGACGGCACGCCTTGAGCTTCCAATCCTCTCACCTTCAAGACAACAAAAAATCAGTTATTATTTTTCCACGTATTAAACTTCGAAACTTCTAAAATTGAAGTAATATTTTTACCAGTGCTAACGTATCAACGAGAAATGCGCGTTTATTGCTAGGTTTAACGAGCTGCGAAATCTGGCGGTAATCAAATCTGTTCGACGAAGAAGATGACGTTTTAATCGCTCGAGATTTTGGAAAGAGAATCGCAGAATGGACGCCTGATTTAACCACTCGATTACAAAGAGCCATTAATTTTCTTTTCAAATCTGTTGACAAAAAAAAAGTCAAAAAAGGCGAAGAATTAGAGTTTGTTCATTTTTGTTTGTTTGGATATAAGGAGAGTTGGATGAAAGATTCGAGAGAGGGACGGAGGGGGAGGGGGAGGAGGGAGGCGGGGATTTGGGGTAATTACACTGGATAAAGTAGTATCCGTTGTTTTAAAAAAATATATTTTTAATATTAGCATATAAAAGATTTCAAATTAAATATTAATTTAATAAAAAATTAAAAAGATTTTAGAAATACTTTTTTAAAGTAAAAAAAAATACTTGAAAAAGGAAGAAAAGAGGAATTTGCATCAGCGCTTTATTTATTTATTCAAGTGTTGCTCGCTTGCTTGTTGAGAATGTTTCCTTCGCTTGTATGCTTTTATGGGTTTCCCTTTCTTACCAAGTGCTCTTCCCGTTCGAGGAATGCTCAAGTCTACTTATCTCTCTCCTTTGTATATTTTCGTTGAGATTTTGTTCGTGTCGTTACCAATCTAAAGAGAGGCGAAGGAAATAATTTGAACGTGGAAAGAAGGCCTTATTTTGGAACCCAGATTAGCTAAATGTGTGTGGAAATGATGGTGGTGCATCGAAGCGGTGAAGGTTGTGTTTGAAAATATATTAATGATTATTTTTTAAAATATTGTTTTAAAAAATAAATCAATGATTTGAAAATAAAAAATAAAAAATTAATATGAAATAAAAAATTAAAAAATCAGTTTTTAATATATTTTTAAAATACAAAAATAAACCGGCTTTAGAAAAAAAAAAAAGAAGAAGGATAAATTGCGGAAAACTTAATAAATGAATAGACAATGACTACCATGTACCCAATATGTATTTTTTCATCAAAATGCCTGCTATACCCTCCAACGCCACCACACCCAAGGACATCCATTTACGTGGATTTGCTCCCCATGTCATGTGATTTACCACGTAATTCGATAGCGCCAATCCCGTGAACAAATTGATATGATCAGATCAGTTGCTGAGATAGAGATAGCATAAATAAAAAATCAGGTAATTATCTCAAGGCATTTCATCGCCAACCATAACTTAAACAAAGGCTGACATAAATTATAACTCTTATCAATCACAAGAAGAAAAGGGAACAAAAATTGTCACTCGATCAGCAACCTAAACGCATCAAATCATAAGTGTCCTCCTAGCCTTGTATGGGAACGGGACACTTGATCCCAAGCAGCTGCCTCGACTATTCAAATAAACCGTTGACAAAAAGGTGAATAGCCGGGCATCTACGCAGACGAAAATCCAAGACGGGTAATGAACGAGCTGATGCAAGAGGTTTTTAGAAGTATAAAGCATCAATGGATGATGATTATTATAACATCAGACTTCTATCAAAGAACATAACTGTACAGGGATTAACTAATCTATGCTGCCCCAAAATTCCTAAAGCTCTCAATTATGCATATAATCACATGAAGCTCCTTTTTTGCAATGCCCATGTTCATGGTATTTGCAGATTCTCTGCCCTTTAAATGGAGGCCTGGGGGAGTCCCTGCTTCTGTTAAATGATGACTGCCGATTCCATGGCTTGCCTCCACCATAACCAGAATCTCCACCATGGGAACCTCTATCCCTTTGGCTCGAAAACCTATCTCTATCTCCATTTTGATTTGGATCACTTCCCCATGTACCTGCATTCCCAGGAGGCACTGACCAATTTGTATTTGCATTCGGAGGAGGTGGTGGCCCTTGACTGGGTGGTGCCCAACCAGTGTTTGCATTTGTTGGTGCTGGCCCCTGAACAGATGGTCCCCAACCTGAAAATGCATTTCCAGGTGCTGGTCCCTGAACAGGAGCACCCCAAGTAGGATTTGCATTTACAGGTGCTTGTCCCTGGACGGGAGCTCCCCAGCCAGGATTCACATTTCCAGCTGATGGGACCTGACCAGGCACAGCCCACCCCTGATTTGAATTTGCGGGTAAGGATGCTCCCCAACCCATGTTTTGATTTCCTGGAATTGGTCCCCAACTGGTATTTTGGTTTTCTGGCCCTTGCCTTGGAGTAGCACCTTGGTTGTCTGTAATACCCATGCCCCATGGTCCGCTGGATGGAACAGAAGGTTGAATGTTTGATGGTCCTGGAACAGGAGCTCTCCAAGGATTGTTGCCAGTACTTGGCACAGGGGAAACCCCACTTGGATTTCCAGTGTTCAAGGATGAAGAGGGATTCCGGACAGAGGTTTGTGCATTGCCCCAGTTACTATAAGCACTGGGCTGTGAGGGCATCGAAACTAGATTATTTGCCTCTGGCTTCTGGGATTGGGTACTTCCCCATGCTTGAGATCCAGCCCCAGTTACTGCATGTGAGGCATACATTTCTGGCCTTGGAATTGAACCTGCCCCCCATCCATGTGTCCCAACAAGAGAGTTACCACTAGTCCCTGGCTGAACCAGGTTCTGGAGACTTCTCATATCAACAGTTGCATTAACTGAAGTTCCATTGGGATCAAGTACTGAATGCATATGGGAATTGACCTGTACCTTGGGTGATTCACCTGGCAACGTTGATTGAGAATGCATTTGAGGACCATTTGAAGAAATTGAAAGCACGCATGGTTCTAACTTAGGCAATGGGCTCACTCCATGAGACATTTTTGACGGAGTCCCTGAGATAACAGTAGCACCTTGCAGTTCTACATTGCCTCCCGAGGATTGACTGGCTCCTAAGGCAGAACCCACTGGTTGAGCAGGAGTTGGTGACCATTGACTTTCAAACACTTGCCCCTTTGTCAAACTTGGGGTTGTTTGGCCTGGAGTTGGAGAAGGGAGGTTTGTCCCAGAATCCCACCTGTCCGTAGTGTACTTGGGGACTTCAACTGGAACCAGAGCAGCTTGGGCTATATTCCCTGTAAATGATGATGGTAGATGTGGACTCTGAACCAATTGAGTCTTCAGGAAACTATCATCAACTGCTGGAGGGTCTCTCTGGAAATTTCCAGACAGTGCTTCAGTCAAAAGTATGGAGTCATCTTTCGTCCCAGTATTCCTCCATATCCTCAAATCAACAGGAAAATATCCAGTAGTACTCCATTTCCGCAGCTGCACCATCGAAAATGGTCCTTGAATTTTTCCAGATGGATCCTGATAGTGCCATATTTTTTCCGCTTCATTCACTTTGGCAGCAGATTGTGTGACCACTGTAGATGGAGTTGAAGGTGAAATCTCTAGGGCAATCCCAGGAACAGATTCTGATATTACCGTCGAATTAGTACTCTGGGACTGCTGTGTTTGTTTTTCTCTTCCTTGACCCCAGAAATTCTCATTCAGAGACTCACCACCACCAATGTCATCCCCTTTGCTTGAGAAACCTTTATCAGACAAGTTTCTGCTTAGCTCCCGATTAGTGGTTGAATAACTTTTTGATCCACCCCAGGTATCATTTGAAGTAAAACCTCCTTTTCGGGGGGAAATTGGCTCCCTCCCTTTCCTGCTAAAGCCACTACCTCTAGGTCTGAGAGAGTTCTCTGCAACACCAAAATGTATTTCATAAATAAGAAATAATAAAAGATGTAAATATAGTCAGTATAAGTTGGAAGATTAGGTTTGAAATGCACAAGAAAAAGAGAAAGGACCTTGTCTCTTATCTTCTGTCTCGCCTTCATCTTCATCAGATTCATGACTTGGATCCATATTTGGGTCTGCATGTATTTCTGGAATTTCTTCCAATCTACGCTGCCGCTCTTCAGGTGTTTTTAGAAGCTGCAACTTCTCCACGCATTCTCTAAGCGTGAACAGAAGTCAAGGACTACTTAACTATCCAAAGGAATGCAACCATTTTCTATAGAAAAAATCCAATGATCATGATATAATAGAATAAAGAAAGGTGTTCTGGTCTTCTACTTGATCAGATTTCTCTTCTTTTCCATGGATGAGGATGCTTATATCAAATCCTAGATTGAAATAGGACAGCCTGCTTTAGAGAGGGGCTATTTAACTGGATAAGTTACCACAAAACAACATTTAAACTTCATATCAGATCATCAATAGCAATTTGTATATAATTATAAGTACATCTTAAATGCTTGCTTGCTCCATGCAAATGAATGCATATTTTGCACAAGGATGTTGATAAAGGGACTGATAACATGTTATGCATCTAGAGCAATATTCAAAACCGTTACAGGTTTTGTCAACAAAACAACCACGTATAGAAGTTCTTAACAAACCTACTAGTCACTATCATATGAATAGAGCTCACACAATCTCCTTTCTTCAAGAAATACACTGAAAAGAGAAAAGGGACAAATCCAGCAGATGGCAATTGTTGTTTACATCATCACCAGATTCTTCCTTGAAAGAAAGGGGAGTGGCAAGGCCAAAAGGGTTGAGCATGATGTCCATTTACATATTGTTTATTTGAAGTGAGAAACATTTTAATCCCACAACCCAACCAAAGAGAAAAGTATAATGAATTGCAGCTCGTGGGTAAAGTATCGTGACACTGAAAATAGAGAAGATTATCACATTGTGTAAACTTCCCATTTTCAGTTTGCATTTAAGAGTTTATATCATGCAGCACCTTTATCTCAACCAGCTTGCAAGACTTAAGGATTGTTGAGCCGGATCACAAATGTAATTAGATTACCCACTCAACAGCTATTGTGGCATCCAGAATGAGGCTACAGAAGTCAGAGAACACTCACAACTTCCATCATGTGTTCAGAATGTAAAACAGGACATAAAATGTCAATGACTGCAAAAAACAGAAAAATGTCAAAATGATAAAATTGCCAATAAAATTTCACAAGCAAAGGATATTCCTTTCTGTGTCCCATATCACTAGCTCGATCACGGAGATGACTGAGACGTGTAATCTCTGACTCCAAGGACTGCATCAGAAGTAAGATCATTAACCACCATAGAAAACAAACTTCATTGCATGATTAGCACATACCCACAGCATAACAAATGAAAAGAGTGTTTGATAAGCAAAGCCACGGTTATGATGGGGTAAAAGAAACATATTCAAGACGCTTAGCAAAACAATTGAGTCTACATCAGAGGTAAATTCACAGAAAAATATCTCAATAACATCCACTATAAGGGTTGAGCAAATGCTCCTCAAAAAATAAAGTTGCTCTAAAAAAAACAGTGTTCATTTGGGAAAAACAGGATATACAGGCAAAAGTTATAGATTGTCATGTGGGCAAAAATATTTTGCATTACCACAAACACCCATCTAATTGAGTTCATTTATATATTCTTCTATGCCATTCCATCTGGACATCTGGAACAAAATGAATTCGAGAAGTTTTAAATCATATAGCACCTAGGGAGATTCCGTATTTTAGAAGGAAACAGATACCATCAAAGAATCCAGGTCTGCTAGTTTGCTTGAAAACAGACTCAGATTAGGAGACATTCAATACCAAGTAATTTTGTACTTTAAGGCTTTAAGGTAGCATTTTATTTTGGGGGGGGGGGGCAATCACTGATATGGCTGGCACACTTGTTCTTAGTTAACATATCAAAAGATTGTGATAAGAGAGGCCCCTGTCCATAGAAAACTTCTTCTATTGCTCCCAGCCAGTTGACTCTAAGTTGGGATGCAAGCCAAATGAGGTGAAAATTACATGCTATACAAGTTCATTTATTATAACTGTTGATTCCTCCAAGCCTTAAACAGGATGCTTCATGATGCCAAAAAAATGCACATCTTACAGGGTTTTTTTTTTTTTAAAAAAAGAAGAAAATGTTCTGTCGAATTTTTGCTAACCAGATATTATTTACCTTTACTGTCAAGTTTGACCTGTATAGTCTTGGTCAACTCAGCTCTCTTTCAACTAGAAAGGATTTTATTTATCATATAAAGGCAGAATATGTCGACAAATTAATCATTCATTTCTTTGAAGCTTAGCACCATCTGTTTTTTGGTTGTCAATCATTTTTTTTTTTTGGTGCTGTCAACATTACATTTTGGTTCAACATTACTCATGATGGAAATTGACCATATTCCACATTTGTCAAGGAAGATCAATAGTGAAAAAGTGAAGTATTGCAACAATAGATCACATCAAGAAAACTTACATCCTGAACTCTGACTGCCTGGATTGCAATGGCCTTTTCCTGAATGTCGCCCTACAAGCAACAAATATCCTTTTAGGACAGAATCCAGTAACCTAAAAAGATGAGTAAAAAGAAAGGTACATTACCACAGTCAACCGATTGATAAGTCCACATTTTATGCTCTGGCGCAGTCGCTTGCACTCATCCTAGAAAATATAAGATCTAGTTTAATGAGGAGACATTCATAAACAAAAAAGCATCACTGCTGATACGTAAACAGGACAAAATTTCATTAAAAAACTGCTCAAAGCAAACATTGCAGATTAAGAAACAAAAACAAACATCAAGCATGAAAAATGACTTTGGCAGTTATAATGACTTTAAAGAAACATGTTTATGACTTCAATTATCATTGGCAGGTGTAGAAAGAAAAAAATCCTCCCATATTCACACATCAATTTTTCACTCCGAACTGGGATTGCTGAAAATTCACCTTGCAGTGAAACCATATTAACAGAAAAGGGCAAAAATAACCTGAAATAAAAGTGTTAACACTACTCACCTCTGTGAATTCTTGATTTGAGATTATATCAATTGATACAAGCTCTGTCTTGTTTAAATTTAATATTTCCAGCATAAAGTTTGTCATCTTTTTGCCAACTCTGTAAGGCTCCGCAGCTTTGCTTGTACCTGTGCACACATCATACAAAGATTTTAAAATCTTTAACAATTTCTTCAGGCCCAGGTCAAAATTCACGCAGAATGCAGATAGTTATGTATAAATTCACCTATAACTTGAACCAACCGATATAAATCTTGCTTTTGAGCATTGCCGGATATTCTTATTCTCACAAAAGATCCGACAGCTTTATCATGAAAAGCTTCAGTATCTTCAATTAGATCTTCCAGAAGACTACGTCGCAAATAAATCAAATTGATATTGTGCATATTAATGGCTGCATAGTCGTCAATATTAGATTGCAGTCCTCTCCCCTCACCCTTTTTACGTGATTTTCGCCGCTTATCCTTACTTGCCTTTGTAAGAGCATCAGAGTTCCCATCAGCCTCCAACTGACTAGATTCAGTGTCAACAGCACTCCCTTGAAGATCATCTGCTTGTGAATCATCTTTCAAAAGAAAATGAGATTCAAGAAGCTTTAACATTTCAAAATGCCCCACACGTGGTTTCCCAAACAAATTCTCAAGCCTAGAATCACAAATTATTTGACTTTTGCGACGAGGATCACGAAGTTTGTTCCTTTTTATGTAATCAAGCAGCAAAGCCTGTACATCAAATTGAGAACAAGCAGATTTATCGCCATTCTTCATGTGCATAACAAACTCCAAAAGTTCCTTTGATGCCCACTCAACACTTTCATCTGCAGATTCCCCTTCAGCCCATGATACTGAGCCTGGTGAATCCTTCTCCTTTGCACGAGACCTCAACCGTTTTTTAGGCTTCCTTCTTCTAGAGGTGGTGACTTCTGCATCAGCAGAACTGTCTGATCCCGATCCTCCATCATTATGCACATCATAAAGCTCATCAGCGAATTCCCGCTTTCCAGTATGTGAATCGGAACCTTTCCATGGATTTTTAGCCTGAGCAAGTTCTTCTGGTGTTAGAGAGAGCCTCTCTTTTAAATCATTCCAATAATCCTTGAAGAGATACTCCCAGCTGCTTTTGTCATCAAAATCTACTTGAACCTGCAAAAATACAAAGGTATGGGCACACGGAAAAGCTTAAAAGGAATATATAAAACAAAAAATAAGAAAACACTTCAACAACCAAGTAAGAGAAAACAAGAAAAATTGATGGAAACTAACACTAAGTTTGGATAGGAGCAGTTAAGGGGGACGGAAAGAAATGCAGCAAATGAAATTTCAAAGGCAAAGTGCTAACTACTAAGGAAGAAAGGCAATTTGATGGATTAATTTCAAGATATAAGGCTTTCCTACAATAACAGGCTACTCGAGAGGATGTCCTGTACTTCCATCAAATATTCCCTCTTTCTGCTACAAAAAAAAAAGAAAAAAAGGCACCTTCTTAAAGGAAAGGCGTCCAGACCAACCTCTGGACCACGGACAAGCTGCTTTTAGATCCGCTTAAGGAATAATAGATTGTTGGAATTCCCAAGTGATACATTCTTGAAGAGACACTGTATTGGAGTTGTGAGAGTTCCTATAACCCCCAATTCCCTCCTATTAAAAAAATCTAAAACACCAAATTGGGTTTTAAGGAGGGAAGGATTGAATTCAAAATCTCCTTTACCCTAAGATAATGAAAGATTTGTTTGTACTTTTTATAAGGCAAAATAAAAAAATAAAAAAAACTCTACCTTCTAACTGAATACAAAAGTGGTACCTCACTGATCTTTCCCCTCTCATTAAAAATGTAAGGCAAGGTAAAAACATTGGTGAAGCACCAACTTCAGGATGAAATGAAGCTTGTTTACAGTTATTTAAGGCTGGAAAGGACGCATTAGTTCCTCAATTGGCAGAAGAGAAAACTGATCGCAGCAACATCTATACAATTATGTGTGTGCTGAACAGGGTGCTCCCCTAAAAAATGGGGAACAGTACCCTATAAAGCAAAAGCATGATTAGATAATAACATGCATCTGCAAGATATGTAAAAGGAAAAAACCGCCTCCAAAATAGAATGAGTGAGATTAAGAACATTTTTTTAAAAAAAAAAAACCTCTTTTTCCTAAATCTCTCCAAAAGAAAATGAGAGAAGAGTGCTTAAAAAGTCACTATAAGATTTCGTATTCAGCACTAGCCATTATAGGTACAACTGTCAAATGATAAGATTTCGTATTCAGCACTTATTTTCTATGGCCAGCATATTTGCTAATCTACATGCCTGTTGATATTCAAAGAGAGCATAAGGGAAATAGTCGAAGATGAACACAAAATGACACCAAAATTGTAGAGCTAATAGCTAGATGCTAACTAGAAAGAAACAAAGAAAGAAAGAAACAAAATGACACCAAAATTGTAGAGCTAATAGCTAGATGCTAACTAGAAAGAAAGAAAGAAAGGGGAAAAAACATAGCATAAGTTTGGACATACCATTTCCTTGCTTCCTTGCTCATTCCTTTCAATCAACATGATAGTTTTCATGCATGTCTCACAGAAGCCCTTGTTACCTCTTACACATAATATGACAGCATCTTTAATGCATGCCTTGCACAAGGAAAAGGTACACGTATAGCACATATAGTAGGCATTCTTCACACAGTTGCTACACAGATGCCAACCTAAATCACCAAAGAAACAAAACTCATATTAGATAGAACAAATGACCAAAGTTAACAAAAATTCATATGCAGGAATTCAATGAAAACAAATGAATAGATGGTAACAGATCTTGAAAGAAAAATCATAGATTCCCAAAAGTATTCACATCTGCATATCAAATGACAATAATTACCAGTAATGCCATAAGTGAAAGACCCATCAACAAATTTTATGCAAAAGAAATAAAAAGACATTTAAATGTGCTTACCACATCTGCCATGCAATGAAAGCATCATACAACAGTCAAGCATCATTGTCACTAATACTACCTCACATTCTTTCAAACTGAAATGATCTAGAATGCAATTTTGAGATACTAAAACAAGATCTCCAAATTCTCTTCCCCATAGAAAGTACTTTTCAGATGAACTAAGAGTCTCAAAAAGTGTGTTCTCCACATATCAAATCCCAGTGTTCTGCCCAGAACACTACGCTTATTACATTCAACATCTCTTCAAATTGATAATCTCACTGAACAAGAAGCTGCAAATAAGTCAAGTATCTTGTGTTTTACATGGCTGTTCTGCTAAATACAACAATTACCACTAGTCAAGTTCAAGAAGCAAGGATCAGAAATCAGACAAAGGGCATCCTTGTACTTGCAGGGAAAAGGGTCCTTGACAAAATTCACTCAGGAATCTTGCAGCCCGAAATGAAACAATATACTCTTGCTGCCATACCCTATAAGTATAACAAATTGGTTTGAATCCTCACCTCAAACTCCTCCCTTCTTTTAAAGTTTCCTTTACATGAATGACAAGACCCTTAACAATTTTTTCTCATGCTAGTAGAATTCTAATATTTTCCTTAGTTCTACAAACAAGCTACTGTGAACAAATAATAGTTTAAAAAAAAACCATATCCAAGCCCTTAAATATGTTGATTGCCACGAGTGAACAATCAACTAACGTCTTTTTGCTTACAATTTTCCATAAATAAAATGATTTGATGGAATGCAAACCATTTTGCACGATACAATTTATTCCCTCTCAACCATTTTAAAAAGATTATACTCTCTGGTAAAAAAAAAACAGAATATGTTGCTCTTAGCTCCTATGGTTACTTGAAATCTGACCCAAAATTGTATAAAGAGGCCAAAAGGACAGAGCTGAAGAACATGTATAATATAGTCCTTCACAGAAACATGTGTACAGAGCAATTGAATCATTGCATCAGCGTTAGTGCTAACAATTGTCCTGGAGATCTCAGATAATTTATTGACCATGTAATTGAATCATTGATTTTTGTTTTCACTTTCCACTCACCACACTTTGCCATCCTAATCAAACCCAAACATTGCAAATACCAGCAATTAGTTTGGTTTTTCAACAATTCACGTGCCCTAAACATTCAAGAAATTGTAACATGTCAAATGATGCACAACAACCCAACCGGGTGAGTTTGCAAAACTTAAATAATGTGATGGGCAAGAACTTCTGTCCCTTCACACAAATCTTCTGTGACAAACTTTGCTGTTGTGTACATCAAACTTTTTTGCAAATAAAAGAAAAAATAACAAGTTAAATACTTGAAAGCAATTTCAATTAAAAGAGAGATGAAAAAAAAATGCCATGATTATGATAACTATGGTTTGAGTAGTTTGGTTTCCTTTAAAGTTTAAACTGGACACTACAAGTGGCTTTCTTCTTTCCAAGTGCTGTGAGGAAATTTGGACTATCTTTTGCAAAAAGAAACACTGCCCACACTAAGTAAACACACATTCTTGCTTTTTCCATGACAAAATTTACTTTCACCTCTTGCAGTCATCTAAAAAATTATGAAAGCAAATCACAAGTGAAAAGAGCGAAAAGCATCATAATACTCCTGATCAGCAGAAATAAAAATATTAAACACAACACAGTAACAAATAATGAATAACCAAATCCAAATAAGCTCCATCAAATAAAACCTAGCAAAATGACTGGTAACAGCAAGGAAAAGTTTTAAAAAAGACAGACAACTTACCACAATTCCATCGACCTTTTGCCCGAAAGAAAGCTTCATCTCGGTTAACACAAGAAGGATGATAAGCCTTAGAGCAACCCCTGTACAAGCAATTATATATTAAAACCATTAAAAAAAAAAAATCTAACACAATAATGAGCATAGAACTAGAATTACAAAACACAGAGCAATGCTTCAACATTTAGTTCATTATTTTTACCTGCGATCACACAGCACAAGTTCACCTCCATCAAAACAAATGAAACAGACATCCTCCTCCATCTTTTTCTTTGATGTTGCTCTAGAGGGAGTTTTAGCATCCTTTCCCCGCTTCCTCTTCCCACCACCACTTCCACCCACTTCTTCAACTCCCTCCCCCACTCCTTCAGCTTCATCTGCCATATCATCTCCTTCATTCCCTTTCTCTGCCATTTCCATTTCTGTATCCTCTTCCTTATCACCTTCCTCTGCCACGTCAATCATTTTTGTCTCCATAGCTTCCCCTACCTCGTTAATAGCCTTCTCTGTCCCTCCTGCAACATCAGTTGTTTCTAATTGCCCTGCCACCTTAATTTCCTCTGCGATGTCTGTCATTTCATTTTTCTCATCCTCTCCCATTTCCTCTGCAATGTCTGTCATTTCAACCTGCAATGCTGACTGCTTTTCCTCATTAACTTCTGTCTTCTCCGCCTTCTCTACCTCCACAATCTCAGTCATTCTAACCCGCTCCACATCCTCCGTCTCCCTTGCAACATCAGCAACAACTTCTGTCTTCTCCACTTTCCCTTCCTCCACAACATCAGTTATTTCCCTCTGCTCCAGCGCCTCCATTTCATCCCCCACACCATCTATTTCCGTATTCTCCACTCTCTCTTCTTCTTCCTTCACCCTCACAGTTTTAGTTTCCTTCACCACACTATCCATCTCCACCTTGTCCACCACGTCTGCACCCTCTTTTTTCTCCTCCACTACATCCGCATTCTCCATATTCTCAGTATTCTCAGCCTCTGCCAATTCCTCTTTCACTTCACCTACCTCCTCTTCCATTGCCTCTACTTCCTGACACGATGTCTCGGTCTCTAATTCCGCTGCCACGTCAGCAACGCCCTCTGTTTCGGTCTCCGTTTCATTGTTTCCTGCATTCGCATATGCGCTCACATCCTCATTCCTCTCCTCTTTAGCAACCAAATCTCTATTTTCCACTTCTTTCTCAACTACCTCTCGCGGTGCCTCAATCTCTCCTCTCCCCTCTGTAGCCTCCGCGACCTCCTCGCCTTCGCGTCCCTCGATCACCAAATGTTGAGGAGAAACCGATCCAGAGTCGCCTACAACAAAATCCTGAGCATCGCTCATATCGACAACAGTTGTTTGTGTTTGAGATTGTGGCGGCTGTGATTGTTGTTGTAGTAAATCGGTATCAGTAATACCGAGTTGAGACGCGTTCGACTCGTTCAACTCGGCCACAGACTCCATGTCTGTTGTTGTTGTAGTAGCTGTTATTGTGGTTGTTAAATTAGATTCGTTTTCGAGTTCAATAGAACTTCTGGAAGGGTTTATTGAATTCTCTTCTTCTTCGGTTTCCATTTGGGAGAGATTGAAAAAAAAAAAATTGAGAAACCCTAAGAACAATTAGGGTTTTGAGTTTTTAGGTGAAATTCGTGTCGTTTTTTCCTAAAATGTATACACAGTAAATAACAAATTTGAGAGAAAAGAACTCGCACAGGAGATAAATTGCGTTTGGAATTGAAGGCAACACCAAAATACCGCATCTACCCCTAATATAAAGGGGCCTTATCTTGATAGGTGATTTTGGGGTCAAAGCACATCCATAAAGAGCAAGTGCGAAGAACTGGAGTTGTTTCTTCCGTCGTACACCGTGTTGATTAAATAGTTATTTTTTTTAGTTGGAGGTGTTTTCAAAATATTTTTTATTTAAAAATATATTAAAATAATTTTTTATTTTTTAAAATTTATTTTTATATTACCACATTAAAATAATAATAAATTAAAAAAATTATTTTTATATATATTTAAAAATATTTTTATCACAAAAATATACATTTATTATATTCGTGACCAGTACTACGCTTTAAAACCGAACAAACCTTCTAAATTTGATTTAATATTTAAAAATTATAATTTAAGAAATCTTGTATTTGAATTTAATTTAAAAAATATTTAATTTTTAACTAATTTAATTTTAAATAATAAAATCATGAAAAAATATGCATATACTAAAAAACATTTTCCTATAAAAATGATATAATTGTAAATTTTGTTAAATTTCTTTTACTGTAACGAAACAATAGTGATAGTAAACTTGTAATTTCAAGTCTTTTTTTCAAGAAAATAAGTTTTCTTTATATTTCTTTTCTCCTTATATTTGGTGTTTTTATCATTTTACACTTATCATGTTTATTGCCCTTTTTTTATCTTCATTTTTTTGTAATATTTTTTTGGTTTTTCTTTTTTTTCTTTACATTTTTTATAAAAAATATTATTTTTATTTTTTACACTTTAAATATTTATCACTTTGCACCTAACTTATTTATATCATTCTTTTTATTCTTTTTTTAATTATTTTGTATTTTTTTTTCCTTACACTTTATTTTAAAAAAAAATATATTATACAAAGACTAAGAAAATGGTGTTTTATTGTAGTAATTGCTACATTGTTCTAGTCTTCTACAATGTTAAAAATTAATTTAAAATCTTACATGTTTTTTATTAATGTGTATGATATTTACTGTATTTTATTATATATAAACAATGACTTTTTGATTAATTTTACATTTTTTATTGGATGTCACAAAATACACTAAAAACACATAAACATTAATTTTTTTGCATTAGAAAAAAATTATTCATCCAACAGTGAGGCGAGTTAAATAAACATGTTAACACTTTACTTTTTGCATTTATTAGCATAAATGGTTCTCGATGTATTTAATTAAATGCATGAATCGACCTTTTAATTTATAATTAGAATTTGAAAAAAAAAATATTTGAGAAGCTTGTGTATTTATTTATTTATACCAAAAAAATTATATGAAGTGTATCAAAGTATGAGTCAAATAACTAGCACATAAAAGAAAATGGTGTTTTCCTTAAGAAATGGCATAATTGTAAATTTTTCCATTTGCTGTAAACCATAGCGATGGCAAAATTGTAATATCTATATTTTTTTGGAATAAGTTTTTCTTATTTTTTTTCTTTGTACTTGGCAATATTTTCATTTTAACTTGGATCAAAAAATATTTTACAAATATTAAAAAGAAACAATGCTAAATTAGTTTGTAAATCATATTTTTTTATCAAAATTTTAATTGAAAAGATATATATAGATATCCCTCTAGCTATAATTAATATTTCGAGGATCAATGTACAATTTTTTCTTGAATTACCAAAAAAAATAATTAATAAATACTTATCACTATTGTTTCTTTTTATCTTTATTTTTTGGAAATATTTTTTTAGTTTTTCCCTTTTTTTTGTTACACTTTTTTTGGAAAAAAAAATATTATTTTCTATTTTTTACAATTTGAATGTTTATCACCCCATACTTGACCTACTTATATCTTTTTTTTTTGTTTTTATCTTTATTCTTTTATAAATAAAAAATTATTATTATTTTACACTTTTTTTGTAAAATTATTATACAAAGATTAAGGAAATGGAGTTTCACTATAACAATTATAACATTGTTCTATTATTCTACTATATTAAAAATTAGCTTGAAATCTTACATATTTTTATCAATACATATGATATTTACTATATTTTATTATATGTAATCATCAACTTTTTTATTGATGGTTATTTTTTTACTCAATGTCAAAAAACACGTTAAAAATATCTACATATTAATTTTTTTGCGTTAAAAAATATTATTCAACATGCAGCGAGGTGAGTTGAATAGACGCGTTAACACTTTTTTTTATATATTTATTGGCATAGATGGTTCTTGATGTATTTAATTAAATGCATACATAGATGTTTTTATTTATAATTAGAATCTTTTAAAAAAATACATTTATAAATCTTGCATAATTGTTTTTTTGTCAAAAAAAAAATTTAGACTCATTGCAAAGTGCATGTCAAATAACTAGTATAAATCTAAAAAACTTGTCAAAGAAGAAAATAACAATAAAAAATGATGATCAAATTTAACAGAAAAAACCCCAAAATGAAGAAGGTAAAAAAAAAATCTAAAAAATGATCTCAAATAAAAACAAATAGCAATCAAAATAACGAAAACTAAATTTAAAAGATTAAAAAATGATAGGAGTAAATAAAACATTTTTAATTTTAGAGGTCATTCAAAAGTGAAAAAAAATATAAAAATTATTAGATAGGAAACAAATGTGAAGGAAAAATTAATTTTAGGGACTCGTTTGAAATTTTAAAAGAGTTGACACTAAATTTGAGGAGGAGAAAAGAAAAAATAAATGTCGATGTCAAACCATAAATGTGGTGTTTTGTGACTTGCATCACCTCATCGCAAAAGGAGCGTTGAGATATTTTAAACACATTTGATGATCAGATTACTCCACATATGCAACCCGAAGGCCTCGAAAACTGTCCACTTGCTAATGCATGGTAAATACATGTCAACATGTTTTTTTAATAACAAATATTATATAATCAATTACAATGAATATTATTAAACTTAACAATAACAATAAAAACAATGTAAAATGATTAAAAAAACCCTTACAATAGAGTTATATTGATTTTATCCCAATATAATAATTTCACTATTTTAAAAAATAAAAATACTATAACATCCCTGATTGAAAGGCATTGTATTTTTTATTATATGGATAAATAAGAAATTTTATTTAGGAAGAAAATGAAATTACTAACCTTACCCTTTATAAATTGTTAAAAACAATTGTTGTAAACCCTCAACTTAAAAATCAATAAATTGATGTTAAATAGGATAATTTTTAATTAAAAATGATAAAAAATGAGGGAAATTATTGTGATTTTGGGAAAATGATAAAAAAAAAATGAGGGAAATTATTGTGATTTTGGAAGAAAATTCTAAGTGAATTGATTTAAATTTCATATGGGATAAAGTATTAAATTGATATGCGAAATATTAGCCTAGTGACAAATTGTGTAAATTTCCCAACAAGGTAAAATAATTATGCAAAGGAAAAATTTTATAAATTGAGATGAAAATATTTAAATAATAATAATAATAGAGAGGAAATTCTAAATAAAAAAATGTATTACTTTAACATGCACAAAATTATGATCGTCGATATAAGCTTCATATACAATTACTCAATTTTGATAGGAAGTAGTGAAAATCCTTAAGGAAATTTTACAATGATTTCAAATAGGATCCCTCAATATATTAGTTTAAAAATCATGATGATTTAAGTAAATAAAATAGTAAGAGAATTTAGATTTTTTTCATTAAATTATCTATTGTCTAGTTTTGCAGTATCAAACATAACACTTAATCTGACTGTTGGATAAGGTTAAAATTTTATAATAAGTCCTATGATATATTATTTTATAATTCCAGAATAATCAAAATTTAAGAAGGCCTTGTGAGAGCGACGATAGTTAAAATAATACAAAAACAAAATAGCATATAGACTCATTAATGACATTATCATAATTTTAGGCAAAATCCTTCTTTCCTTTACTATTCTAGCTAGGAACTTTTTAAAGAAGGGAGAGCTAGGTATTTTTTTTTAACTCTCTCTTAAAGAGAGCGCTTATTCTTCCAAAATCATGGGTTAAAAAGAGTGTGAGGGCGATTTTTATTACAGGGACTTATCCAATAAAGAAACAAAGAAGAAAAATGGATTAGAAAAAAAAAAGGTAGAAAGGAAAAGTGTTCAAAATGAAGGGAAAGTTTGGGTTTTGGGAAGAGGAGAAGCATAATTCTTGGAGATATGGTGAAGAACTTATTAAATTGATTTGAAATTTATTGGTATGGTGTTCTTCCCTATGTATTTTTTTATTGACACGACCAAAAGATTGATGTCTTCTTCCAAGTGTAGGAGTGTCAAAGTAATAAATAACCCGGCAAGACCAGGATCAAACCACAGGGAGGTTAATTGTATAAATTATAGATGACAA
>NW_011499915.1:303364-303548 GCF_000495115.2 Populus euphratica
TGGAGGACAGATTCGGACTTCTTTGTTATTGCTACAATTTGGACTTAAAAATGGATTTTTTAAGTATTGGGTTCTATTTAAAAGTTGTAAGTCTATGTCTTACCTTTCCATTCATTTAAAGTATAACTAAATCTGAGATCTACAGCTTCAGATATGACCTAATTACCGAACAGTGTTCCGGTTT
>NW_011499915.1:303619-342570 GCF_000495115.2 Populus euphratica
CATCTCTTTGTCCTTTCAATTTCAGTTCTTAAATTCATCAATCAATCCTTTTATTTATGTGATAGGACTGTATTTAAAATAAATATTTACCACAAATTAAAGGTATTTTATATTATTAGATATGTTATTATAAAACATGTTTTAATTAAGGAGTTATTGATACTTCAAGTACAAAATGATGATATAAAGTCTTGATAAAAAATGCAATTTTAAGTACTAATCACTTATTTAATGGGTTTGATGGTGGAAGAATAGAAAAGTCTTAAATTCTTAAATTTAGGGTTCTTAAAACTAATTAGGGAAAAAAGGATATTGTTATGAATTTTATAATTTGACATGAAATGAGTGTAATATAGGGTATAAATAATGGTTAAATTTTGATTTGGTGTATGTGTGTGGTGTTTTAATAGGATGTATGATCTTTATGTTGGATTTGTGTTGTAGAGAAATTAAAAAGAGGAAGTGAAAGCTTGTTAAATTTTGATATTGAATGTTTATGAAGGAATATGAAAGTCCAAGGTATTGTTAGTAAAATAAAGTTTTGTTTGGGTGTGTGAATTACATGCATGAAAGTTTAGAAATTTGTTTAAGTTATATAAGAACTTGTTGAATTGGATTGTGTGTAGTGTTTTGGTATTTGTAGTATAGAAATTAGCATACTTGAAAAAATATAAATTGAAAAGACTGAAAAAATTATATGTTTTATGGATGAAATGAAAGGGTGAGAATGGCAAAAGTGGTTGTGAAGTTGAATTAGGATATATGAAATTATTTTGGAAGTGTTTTGAAAAAATCAGGTGAAATATTGTGAAATTATATGTTAATTTAATGTGTATGTGTGAGAAACATAATACAGGATAAATAATTGATATGAGTATTTGTTTAAGAAAGATTCTTGGTTGGATATGTGAATTTCATGTGATATGCATGTTTGGGGGAAGTTATGGATTTTAAGTTTGAATAAATATATGATATTGAATACTTATTATGTAATATGGAAGCCTTATAAATTGTAAAGAAAGTACATTTCTTGTTTAAATGAATACTTGACATGTTGTGATTTATGTTTAGAAAGTATAGAAATGAGGTTTGAATACCTTGATGTTGAAATGGTTAAATGAAATATATATTTTGTTTCATGATTGGAAGAAATATGTCTGAGTTTGTGTTAAGAAAATTACAAGAAATTATGAATCTTGTTCAAATTTGCCAAATTGTTAGGATATAGAATTTTAGAAAATTTAAGAAGTTAATCATGGTAAATTGATTAAGTTGCATTGTCTTTAATGTAAACAATGGTATGTTGGAATTATCTTGTGTATGATGTGATGATGATTTTCTTATCTGGTTTATATGTAGTGTTTATAGCAGTTATTTTAAATGTGTAAGTGGTCATTAATATATTTAAGAGGATTGAATATGTTCAAATATTAAGTATAAAATAGTTTAAAGTCAATGATCACCTTGAGTTTAATAAAATATTGGAGATTGAAACTTGCTGATGAAAAACTGAGTCATTAAGACATTACAATTTGTTGATGAAAATGAATAACAAAACATTTAGATGTTAATTATTATAATAAAGATATGGGATAATGCAAATGAATTCATAGACATGGGATAATTGTGATAAACAAAAATATTATATCCATAAACTTGTTTATAAAAATATATGATTATGTGAATTAGTAAATGTGGTGAAAGGTTTAGGTGTTAATTTGAGATGTTTTATTGGAATGAAGGAGAAAAACTTATAATAGGACCAACTTCTCAAAAGCATGTATAACATAACTTCAAGGTAAGGGTTGCTCTTTTGCCTTGTAAATTGTTTAAATTGCTTTTGTAAAGTTATAATGCAATAGAAATTATATATAAGTTGTAAAAATGTGAATTTTAAATTACTTTTGTAAAGTTATAATGCAATATAAATTATATATAAGTTGTAAAAATGTGAATCATGAGAAAATGTTATCTATAAGACAGTAAAATATATTATTTGAATACTTTCTATGAAGCAGGATAATATATTAAATGAATATTACGCTTTTAGGGTAGGTTATATGAATATTACATCTTTGAGGCGGGGAATATGAATTTACACCTTTAAGATTGTATGAATATTTAATATATTACTCCTTCGGGGCAGTTTATATGTATGAATATTACATCTTTGAGGTGAAATATATGAATATTATACCTTCCGGACAAGTTATATGAAAATTATGTTTTCAAGGCAAATTATCTCAAAATTATATCTTTATGATAGTTATATGATTGTTATGCCTTCGGGACAAGCAATATGAAAATTATGTTTTCAAGGCAGATTATCTGAAAATTATATCTTTATGATAGTTATATGTTATGCCTTCCGATTAAGTTATTATAAGTGTTAAGCCTTTGCAATTGGTCTATATATTTATTATGCTTTTTAAGTAGGATGACATTATTTGATGTACACATTAATGATTGAGATTGCTACATGAAAATAAAACGATCACATATTTGGGGAAAATAAAATAAAATAGAGCTAGTCATTCAGATATGGTCTATTGTTCAAATAAATGTCGTGCAAATTATACTTATGTCAAGCAATTTATACTTATAAAGCAAGAAATGAATGTTAAACAATAATATAATATGTTTATAAGGCAAGGGAAAATGATATGAATAAAAGTATGGTTTTTTTATAGCAGGAATTAAATATTATGCAAATTAACTAGATCATACTAGTAGAATATAATATGTCAAGATTAAATGGACTGCAGTAGTGGAATTTAATATTATGTGTATTAAATGGATTGTAATAGTGGAATATAATATGTGAAGATTAAATGGATTGCAACAATGGATTGTAATATAAGAAAACATTAAATGGACCACAACAACGAAATGTAATATAAAAAAATATTAAATGGATCACAATGATGAAATTTAATATCATGTGATGAGAAAAATATTAAATGGAGTGCAATGACAAAACATGGTGTAATATAAGGAATATTTAAATTAGAACAATATAAAAATATGATATAGTTTAAGAAACATTTTAAATGTGTGTGTGTGTGTCTATATATATATAGATGTGCCATGAATAAGCATAAGAAATATACGGGAAAAATATATATGAATATGTAAGAAATGTTTCGGGGGGGATATATAATAATGTGCTAATAATGAAAATAAAAGGGGTGTGTATATGTATTTGAATGTGCTATGATTCGACATAAAGAATATTTATGAGGAAAAATAAAGAGTGTAATGACAAAACATGGTGTAATATAAGAAATATTTAAATTAGAACAATATAGAAATATGATATAGCTTAAGAAACATTTAAAATGTGTGTGTGTATATATATATATAGATGTGCCATGAATAAGCATAAGAAATATACGGGAAAAAATATATATGAATATGTAAGAAATGTTGGGGGGGGGGTTATATAATAATGTGCTAAGAATGAAAATAAAAGGGGTGTGTATGTGTATTTGAATGTGCTATGATTGGACATAAAGAATATTTATGAGGAAAAATAAATAAATATGCTATGAATAGGTATGAGGAATATTTATTATAGAAAAAACATGAATGTGTCTTAAATGGGTAAAATGAATAATAATGATGGATAAATATATGAATGGATCATATTTGGTATAGTAGATGTTCAAGACTGAAAAAAATTATATTGATGAATCCATAATTAAACTAAAGAACGATTTATGAGTATAATAAAGGATAATAAACTTAAAATTGGTTGAACAATGAATGATGAGTAATTTTAAAAATTTATAAATAAAAGTTGATAAATTATTAAAGAAAATGTATCAAATCAAAAAGTTATTATAGAATTGATGTGCCAATAGATTCATTTAAGATGTGAATGTTTGATTATTTGATTTGATAAATATTAATAATTATAATAATAGGAATATTAATTTTGTGATCCTATATGTTTTTACAAGCATCTTCTTTCAAAATGCAGACTTAATAGATTGTTTTCAAAATATTTTACTTTTTACATTAAATAGTATCTTGTAATGTTAGATAAAAGCTTGTGAGTTAATTTATGTATATAAAATGAAAAAAAGAATTGCAACCTTACAATTTTATATTTTATATGTATCATAATACTTGATGAAGAAAATAATGGAGGATGAGTATAAAATTACTAATATGGCTCTAGAAAAAAATTACCCCATTTAATAAGCACACAACAATTGTGAAAAATGAAAAAATGCATTGCAAGTTTAGGTCATTACAATTTGTCCCTGATATATAGTTTAAAATTTTTTTGAATTACAAGCAATTTCATCAATTTCCTATTCCAATATATAATGTCATCGTATATTTTTATTATTTAATATTTATATATATAATCTACACATATTCCAAGAAAATTGATATTATTATTTATTATTATTGTTATTATTATATATAAATGTCAATTCTAATTCAATAAAATTTCAATAAAGTTTTTCCTATAAATCAATATACCAAGTTGTTGACCTTTCCACTTTTTTTTTATTTTTTTTATTGTCAAATTATCCATCCTCAATTCTAACCCAACCATCAATCATCATGAATCATGTCCCATTTAACTTTATCATCATTTTTCATTATCTTAAAAATTCAATGATACATTTCAAATATGAATTGAAATATAACTAATTTCTAATATTAATACACATAAAACATATAAAATATTAACTCTACACAATATAATATACATCAAAATTAAATATCAAGCCTCAAAATAATAATATAAACATTGCATGTATCATAATCCTATATTAATTAATAGTATATAATTTTTTACAATTAAATGCAATCCCCGGAATAATAATATAGCATTACATGTTTTCAATTATTATACTAATAGTTCTAATTATACAATCAAAAGATTTGAACATAACATTTACAATAATTATACAATTATATAATAATATGCTATATTAATTATTGCTCCTTTAGTTAGGATTGTGAGAAACTTTTAATTCAATTTTTAATTCATTAAATAAAATTTCAATATCTAGTATAAAAAAAATTAATATCTATAATTTCTCCTAATTATCTCCAATATATTCAGCCTACTAGTATTATTAATTTCTATAATTACAAATAATGCATATGGTAATTTAAATAATGTCACTACTTTAGTAATCCTTCTCGATTACCCATCAAACCGGTAAATTACCTGAAATTCAAAAATCCCATAAGTTACCAATAATCTTGACAATCCATTTGATTGTCATTTATTTGGTAATGCTTTATCGTTATCAATAATTTAGTAATTTATCTAATTATCATTAATTCGATAATCTCTCATGGTTACCAATAATTTCAGTAATACATCTGATTATCATTAATTCGGTAACCCCTTATGATTACCAATAATTATTATTCCCTTAGCTTTTTTTTTTGTATATAAGATATATATCCAATAATTAAATGATTTAAAGATGCAATTATAAATATAAAATTTTTAAATTTAAATGAAGTGAAAAATACATATCTCCTGCTTGCGATAATCTGACTCCTCCTAATTGAGCTCTTATTCTAGCAACCTCCCCTATAACAATGGCATTTTCCCACTCATTATAAATTTATTCATAAACCTAATGTGCCTAATTTCAAGGCACGATTAGCTTTGTTTAAAATAAATCATCACATCAAATAATCCAATTATTTACAAACCATATTTTTCAAAATACCAAGTATTCTATTTCATTATCAATCAATATACACTATTTCTTTCACACTTCTAATAAATTTCAAAATATCATTAACATGTTTACACTAGCAAAATCAACATGATTTCACTATTCATGCAATGCATCATTCATCTTACAACAATTCACTTACAATATCCTTATATATAATTTATATAAAATATTTTATTACTTTCCCTTACCATGCCAACTTCTTCTCCTTCCCAATAACCATAATGTTTCATTCAATTTTTTCCTTGATTTAAACATGTACGCATTAAAAAACACATTATTTCAATTCACCTATAATTTTTTTTTCCATGGCTGGCCATGCATCATAAAACATAACCATGAATTATGCCAAATTTTGTTATAATTTCACTAGTTTCACAACTATATGCAAACTAAGAATTCTAATTCAAGTAAAATTTTCAAAAACCTTAATTCATCCATTTCAGAACCTAGAAACAACTTGAAAACCTCAACTCAATATATCTACTTCTCATGCGACCTTGTTAAAATGAAAGGGAGAATACTTTACCAAGTACAAGCTTTAAATGTGTTCTAAAAGACTTCCTAGAATTCCGTTCCTTTTCTTGGTCAATCCTCCCTTCACTTTTCTTTACCTTCTCTTGCTTGATATCTTTTTAATTTAGTGTGCAGCACACTTAATTTCTACTAATATTCAAGTTTCCTGAGATTTCTTTAGAATTCTCTAGAGTTCTATCTTCTTTTCTATTTTCTTTATTGACTGGCAAACATCCCATACACACACATACACAAACATATAATTTGATTAATTTCCGGCAAACATCCCATACACAAACATATAATTTGATTAATTTCTTTTTTTGTCCCACTTTTCAACATTTTATTTTCTTGGGTAAGTTTTTATATGTTTTAAAGGTCTATTTTCATCAAATTTTGACAAGGCAAACTCAAAATTCATTCAAGTCTATTTCCAAGTTTTTCTTTCCTATTAAGTTATTTTTATTTGGATTTTATTTGCATTCTAAACTTTTTATATTTTCTAGGTATTTTTTGATATTTATTTTTTAAAAATCCTTATACAATAATTTTTATTTAATTTCTCCCATCAATAATCATTCCAACAAGTTAAATATTCATTATCAACATTAAACTTATTATTTCCTTCCTTAATTTTATAAGTTTCTTCAAAGGAGGGCACACACAATGCATAGTGATTTGTTTTGAGGGCTAGAGTAACTTCTCCTTCTCTTTTAGGTTTTTGTTAGTTTCATTTTATAATTAATGATTCAAGCCATTTGATAAGCTAGCCTAGCCATCAAGTCCAATATGAGCCCACCAAAAAAAAAATTAAAACATTCAGGTTCAATTCATATAGTGATCTAATTCAAACTCCAAGGAGCATGTTTGATGTTAAAGGAGTTTTTTTTTCTCGATTCAAACTTTGGGGTCAATATTAGAGAGGACTTAATTAATTTTTTTCAAAAATATCAAATCAATATGAAGAGAACTTAATCTTAGCATGTCTTTAAAGTAGTGTTTGGTTATTCTTATGAAATAAAAACAAGACATAGATAACAAGGGCAAAAACATGATTGATTGAAGAGAAAGCGATATACAAAGATATAAAAATAAATATATCTTTTACAATAATTTTTATTTAATTTCTCCCATCAATAATCATTCTAACAAGTTAACTATTCATTCTCAATGTTTAACTTATCATTTCCTTCCTTAATTTTATAAGTTTCTTCATAGGGGAATATACACAATGCATAATGATTTGTTTTGAGGTCTAGAGTTACTTCTCCTTCTCTTTTAGGTTTTCGTTAGTTTTGTTTTATAATTAATGATTCAAGCCATTTGATAAGCCATCAAGTCCAATATGAGCCCACCAAATTTTTTTTAAAACATTCAGGTTCAATTCATAATCTTGGTATGTTTTTAAAGTAGTGTATGGTTATTCTTTTGAAATAAAAACAAGACAGAGATAACAAGGGTAAAAACATGATTGATTGAAGAGAAAGGGACATACAAAATATAAAAATAAATATGTACTTAGAATAATTTTAAATTTTAGTTTTTACTTTCAAAATAGGAGGTACAAAGGGTAATTACATTAAAAAATAATATATATATATATATATATATATTATTTTTTGTACCTAAAATATTTATATAAAAAACTGTTAATTTCAAAATTATCTAACCAAGACATGTTAATATAAAAGAGATTATTATTATAGTTTTAAAACTTAATCCGAAAGTGTACCTAGATCATGGGATTAAGAAAGTTAACCCGAGTTAACTCATTTTTTCTTTAAAGTATCAAGTCATTTTGACTATTTTTTAAAAAATTAAAGGATTTTTTACCCGGGTTGACATAGTTAAATCAAGTTAATTTTATTTTATTTTACTTGGACTGGTCCAAACCCCAAGACCATCAGGTCCAAGTCTACCCCTAAGCCAGTTGGATTTTTATAACTAGAATTATTATACTTAATATAAATTAAAATAAAAAAATAATATATAATTATTTATTAAAACAAATAAGTTTGTTGGTGACATATATTAAGAGTAAAATATATTTTATTATATCTTACAACTATTAATCAAATATGGTACAAAAATATTTACTTTGTCCTGCACACTAACTATTAATCAAGTAAAATATATTTTATTATATCTTACCAACTATTAATATGGTACAAAAATAGTTACTTTGTCCTGCACACTAACTATTAATCAAATATGGCACAAAAATAGTTACTTTGTTCTACAGACTACCATCAAACGTTATTTTTTCTCCATCTCCTGCTTTATTTTATCTATTTTATTTTCACTGTTTTTTTTTTTTTGGTCACGCAACAATAATGAAATACTACCCAAGATTACCTGAAAAAAAAGAACGTAAACTCGGTTAACACACCAGCTGAGCTTAAGATACCCTGTCATTTAACTTAAAAAGAAGAAGAAGAAGGAACATTCAGGTGGAAATGCCAAAGCACGGGCTCGATTTTTTTATTTATTTTTTTCCAATCCAACCATAATTCTAACCCCTCCAGCCATATCATCAGTCACACATTTACCCTGCTTTCCTTCTATATGCTGAATGTCAGGCTGATAGTCAGGCGGTGATGTTATTTGATGATCTTATGCTTGATGATTTTGCACTATCGATTGTTATTTTCGTGTCCTATCTTTCCAATACAAATGGATTTGCTTGATGAAAGTTGGATGATTTAATTTTGAATTTCATGGTGCTTGCAGTTTCTTCTTTAATTGAAAAATCTTCACCACAAAGTGTTAAATAAAGGCTAATTTGTTACATCCCTTGGCGTTTGAAGAAAGCTTAGTTGGTCTTACCGTCTGCTACTGCACTTGCTTGTTTCTGACTGGATAACCATTATCAAGGTTTCCAGATGAGCTCATGGTACAGTGAAGAACTCGGGCGAAAAAAATTGCAGATGGCAAACTCGCCTCACCATCAGAAAACATAATTAGCACACTGCGTAATAAATCCTTTATTCCAAACCAGAGCAACTTTTAACACAATTATTAGGTACTACTATAAAATAAATGCTCCGCATGAAACATCATCAAATCACTGCCTATCAAATAGAGAGTTTCAAATGCCCCCGCAAGCCTAGTATTCAACACTCGATAAAAAAAATCTAATAACTAATTGAGCTACCTCCCTCATCTAGAAATATTGCCAACACTCGGATCATTATTCAACGGTAGAACCTCTGTGGATAGCGGTCCATCATCCTCCCAGAAGGGCACTCAAATGCACGGTGTCCTCGACCTCCACAGTTGTGACAGATCATCAAGGGGCCCATGCAATCCCTGCTCATATGTCCATACTGGTGGCAGTTCCTGCATACAATGTCTTGGTAACCACCACTGCGCATACCTCCCCGTTCTCCAAGCATGTTTGATTTTGGGCACTGCCTAGCTACATGCCCAGCAACATTGCACATGTTGCAAATAGGCTCATTGGGACACTCACGTGCAAGGTGACCTGTTTTCCTACAATTATTGCATGCTTTGTCATTTGTACAGTCAGCTGCAATATGGCCCTGCTTATAGCAGTTGTTGCATAACCTCAAGTCCCCAGGTGGCATGGGTGGAGCTGTGCACTCTTTAGCTCGATGCCCAGCCTTTCCACAGGTGTGGCAGATTCCCTCATTGGGACAATTGCTGGCCATGTGCCCAGGTTCCCGACAGTTCCAGCATAAGGATTTTGTGGTGCATTCTGAAGCAATATGCCTGCCAGACATTTTTATGCATGGATTTAGTCAGCTAAGTAGTAACTGGAAGGTCAATTTCGTTTGCAAGGGAAACTAATATCAAAACTGGAAATATCATTAGCACTGGTGCACTTGCAATGCTATGACCAAAACTTGAGATTTCCATGCATGGACTTAGTCAGCTTAGCAGTAAGTGGAAGGTCCCTTTGGTTTGCAAGGGAAACTAAGATCGAAACTGGAAAATACCATTTAACACTAGTGTACTTGCAGTGCTATGACCAAAACTTGAGATTTCTCAGGACAATTTTCTCCAGTCAAACACATAGCTTGCTTTTAAGTCCCACACTTCCAGGATTTCAGTATCAGTACAAAGATAAAAGGGCTAAAATAGTATTTTGGTAATGCCAAGATACAGCAAAAAAGGTGATGGAATGGATGCTAGACTACTATAATGACAAAACACATGTTGCAGGTGCCAGCAGTAGAATCAAGTATCTTGTTTGTGTTTATGGGTGGACTAGGTGAGGAAAAAATAAATAGATTTGCATAGAAATAGGAGAAAAGGGAAGAAGTAAACCAAAAATGACATGGAAGAAGCTTCAAAGAAATTTTCAGAAATCACAATTCTACGTGTGATGCTTAGGAAAAAATTTCAAAACACAACAGGCCAAAGCCAAACATCCTTTAGTGGATAACTATAGATGTTGAGTTTGCAAAATGTCGTCGGGTGAAACATATATTCTTCCATTTACCCTGAAAGTAGAACAAGAGTCCAACAATAGAGCCTATTATTCTAGAATGTCATTTAACCATGTAAGGTCAGGTAGATGTCATAGTGGATCAATCTAGAATGTCATTTAGCCATGTATGGTCGAGTAAATGTTGTAGTGGAGCCTGTCATTATAGAAATATCATTTAACCATGTGAGATTGAGTAAATGTCATAAATTGTAAATCTAAACTAAGCCTGCACAGTTTTGCTCATGAATAAATGCAGGTTTACATTATGATGAACATAATGCTCCAATTCGCAGTCTCTAGAATAGAAGTTCATACCCGGGAAGGCCACAGTTGTGACAAATTGCCACATTGGGGCACTCTCTAGCATAATGACCTGGTCGTTTGCAGTTCTTGCACAGATTGCTTTGGCTGGTTGCAAAATCACAGAAAACTAAACTTTAGCAGCGTATAACAGCACAGAGAGCACTGAATCTATATAAGAAAAGGAATACAAGAATCAGTGATTCTTTAACAAGCCTTCACAAAGAGAGATGTGCAGGCACAACATCAAGGAAATGAATAGGGCGGACATCTATCATAAAGGAGCCCTTGTTTCTTCCACGCAAACAAACAGCAGAGAGAAAGAGAGAGAGTTGATTTCATACTTCTCCACACAAATTGTTGTCTAACCAAATACCACAACAAAGAAGGAAATGGAACAACACCCAATAGCACCACTTATCAAAAAATAAATCTAAATAAAAAGTAAGTATGGCCACATCCTTATTCCATGAATGAAAGCTAGCATTCAATCACAATCTAGAAGAAGCAGCAGAAACACCAGTGCTGTGCATTTCTTTGACTTGGAACACAAAGCTGTTACAATTGCACAACCTGGCAATAGCAAAAATTTAGGAATCTCCCATCCCATAACCACAGATTTCCACTCTCCATGACACCATCAGATGAAATGAAATTCTTTACTAAACTCTAACACTGTTAGTTTGCTCATCTAGGCCACTTGCAAAGCACATAAAAAGGAAAAGAAACCAAACAGAAACCTGTAACCCCGACGTGACTCTCGTCTGTAAGGTGCACCACGATAGGAAAAGCGATCAGAGCGGATCCTACGATCCATTGGGCTCCTGCTCCTGCTCCTGCTCCTGCTTTGGCTCCTAGTGTCAGAACTCATCTTCAAACTTACCCTTATTAATACCTACCAACACTGATCTGCAAAACAACACAACACCAACACCCACCGCTGCTGCCTCCTTCCTGTCCACATCAGAACCACACACCCATCATCATCCATTAACTCAAACCCAAACCCGTAACTACCCCTCCAAAACAAAAACACCAAATCCCAACAGTACAAAACAAAACGTTTTTCAACAAGCATCCATCCTACAAAGAGTACATAACAATGATACCACTCAACTCAGCACCAGGAACACGGAACCCCATTCCTCAATTATATCCTTTGATGAAAATTGTACATCTCTTGCAAACAGTCACTGCCCCCAACAGAGTCAAATCTACATAATTATTAATGACACTACACAACTCCATCTTCTTCGCTGATCATTCAAACCAAACCAGCCACTACAGAAAGAGGCAAATTAAAAGAACATGATCCGAGGTAAGAAAAATTTCAGTTATTAATTAGTAAAATTTTCTCCCTGCAACAGAAGAAGTCCATCAATAATTAGGCAAACGTTCAAAAAATAGTTTCAAAAGGAGAGGGTGGGTCTTTAAGCAAGATGGCTATTTCTTTGGAGATACAATCCTGAACAAAGCTAAGAGGTCCTGACCAATACTGCAAAAGAAGATTACCAACAAGCATTTGGAGCCTTTTCGTAGTTCTGTTGAGAGTTTCCAAATTTTTGGGAAAAGGGCCAGAATCTAGATATATAAGCCTTCGGAAACCTCTGGCAAGAATTTAAACATTCGACCGTTATATACAACCACAATACACAACATATAATTACATTTCCATTCCCTGCCTTCAAAAAACGCTGCAGTTTGGTTCTGCCTCCCCGTCTCATCTGAGATATTGGAAAAGTAAAACTTTTTTACCTATTTTCCTAATTAACCTCTTCCACAAAGCATAACAGCGAACTAACAATTCATTCATCTCCTAGATGTTATCTAGACATCCAAAAGAGGACACATACAGGTCAGTCTAACAAAATTATCTGGGTCATCTGAATAATGGAAAGCCACTACAATTTACAGCCAAAAACCCATTTTAAACACAGTGTGAACATGAATACCAGAACTTTTAGACCTTAAATAAAAATCACAGATTACCAAGCACAAAAGGCAAAAAAATAACACGACAAACTCTAATGACAAGTTGTGAGATAAATTATACCAAAAATAAGAACCACTTTTGCACCAAAATTTGAAACATCTAAGATAGTTATCGCTAACCCTAATATTTTGAAATCAAATAATTTTTTTGAGAATTGAAGAGGCAAACCTGAAGCTAACAATACAGTAACGGGGTGAGGCGACCCAGTAAGAGAGAGAGGTGAAGTAACAAATAGCTGTACTAACCGAGAAAAGGAAGGGGTTCAATTTGGGGATTTTGGGAGGTCAGTAAGCTAGCGAGCGGCGAGAGCGTGTTTGTTTATCAAGGCCTAGGGCACGACGGCTGTCGCCTCTTTTTTTAGAGAGGGTGTGAATGGGTTTTAAGGCCCAGTAACCATGGTCAAATATAGCCCAGTCATGTATTAGATCCAGCCCATAAGAAAAAGGATTGCTTCAAGAGGGCTTATATTATTTTTAGGTTTTAAAAAAAAATTAAAAATATTATTTTAATTCATTTCAATACAAAAAATACTTTAAAAAAAAATGTTATTTATATTCTCAAACATCCCCTTAATTTAATAAAACAATATTTTAGTGTCATGGTTAGCTTTTAAGATGTTTTTAGAAATACGTTAACATTTAAAACACTTTCAAAGTTTAATTTTTTTTATTTTGTTATGAATATTTATTTAGCAAGATATATATTTAAAAAATATACAAGCAAAAGTGTTTTTAAAAAAAATTATTTTTTTGCTTCGAAATAATCATTTTTTAGATCATTTTTATGTGCTAATATCAAAAATATTATTTTGATATATTTCCAAACAAAACGCACACGACTTAGATTATCTATCTCTGTACCTCTTATGTTGTTTGGACCGTGTTGGATTCTATTTTTAGCCATAGATTGAAAACTTGTAACTTTTGAAATGAGATACTCGCAGCGTTACTGAGTAATCTCACACTTTTAAGGCATTGTGCAATCAGCTAGCTATTATAGATCATCATGTTAATGAAACTGACATCATATACTGGTGCCTTCATGGTTTTGGCCCTGGGTTTACTAATTTCTCTACTATTAAGCTCTTTTTTTCCTCTATTCTTCTATTTCATGATCTAATCTCACACTTTTAAGGTATTGTGCAATCAGCTAGCTATGCTATTATAGATCATCATGTTAATGAAACTGACATAATATACTGGTACCTTCATGGTTTTGGCCCTGGGTTTACTAATTTCTCTACTATTAAGCTCTCTCTTTCCTCTATTCCTTTATTTCATGATCTTGTTCTAAAGGCTAAAAGCTCAAAAATATTTTAAAACATGAAGCACTTGTTGCTTCATCAACTGCTTTTATTGACAACGAAGGCACCTTTAATGCATTTCACAATGGAAGGAATAAAAAATCACATAGAAAAGGGAATTTTTTAATGTTGGTGGTGGCCAAGTCTATGAAAATTACACCTCGTTACCAAATCTATCACAATGAAGGACACATTATCAAGCAATGTCATGATTGATATATAAGAGTAGCTAATTCTCATGCTCACCTTACTAACTCTTTTTCTCAATATTCCTTAGAATATACCTCTATTGACTAGCACACAAACATTAAAGCCTTTATTCATATGACTTTCAATGTATATCAAGTGAACAAGGTTGAAGTCTATAATTATAAGGATTGTGTAATATTTGGTAATATAGTTTTTTTTACCAATCACTCATATTAATATTCATTCTCCATCTAAAAATCTAAATCTAATGGATGTTTTAGTTGTCCCTTAACTCACTTAGAAACTTGTTATTATCATTAAACTAACATTTGATTATTTAATTTATATTACTTTCATTGATAAGTCGTTTACCATACAAATTTACGTAACAACAAAAGTGGTGGTAATCAGTTGTTGTGATTATGATCTCTATGTGCTTAAGCATGGTCATTCAACGTTTCTTTCTACTTTTAAATATAATTCTCTTAATATTTCCCACAATGTTTATAAGATAAACAAGGCATTTTATGGCTTAAAGCAACAAGATAAACAAGGCATTTTATGGCTTAAAGCAACCCGTCATCCTTGGTTTCATGGTTTTAGGTCCTTCGTACTTTATTTTGGTTTTTTATGTAATCATAATTATACATCATTTTATATCCTCACCATATCTGACTATCTTATCTATTTATTACTCTATATTAATGATATTATTGTGACAAACAATGATGATGCCTTACTTTGAGATTTTATTTAGTGTTTTCATCGTGAAGTTGTCACCAAAAACTTGGGCAATTTGAGTTATTTTATTGGTCTTAAGGCATCCTTTTTTGCAACTTGACTCTTTTTAAGTCAAGCCAAATATACTCATGATATTCTTGTTCATGTTTAACTCCTTCATAATAAATTGATGTATATACCAATGGTTGTTTCTTAGCGGCTCACTGGTGATGGTATTCCTTATTTGATCCCACTTTGTATCACATCATGGTAGGAGTATTGCAATACTTGACTATAACTCATCTTGATCTCACTTGTGTTGTAAATTTTGTAAGTTAGTACATGCAATCTTTTACTATAGATCACTTTCATGCACTTAACCATGTTCTTCACTATATTAAGGCACACTCCACTATGGGTTATATTTATCTTTTTCTCCACCTTCAGGTAGGTAAGCTGATTGGGCTACTTACCATAACACCCGCTGCTCCACTTCCAGTTATATAATCTTTTTTGGTGAAAACCTTGTATTGTTGAGTGTTAAGAAACAACCCACTGTTTCTCGTTTTAGTTGTGAACATGAGTATCAAGCATTAACTCGCATGTCCTTGAAAGTTATTTGGCTCTCACCTTCTTCAATGCCTTAAGGTTTCTTTGAAACACCAATCTTTACTTCTAAGTGATTAAAAAAATGCAATCTCCTTAACTCTTAATTGTGTTTCTCACATATAGTCTAGATATATTGATTCTAATTATCATTTTATTCATGAGCTAGCTATCTTTGGTGTTATTCATCCTTGATTTGAGTTGTCTTAGATGCAGATTGTTGATGTGTTTATAAAAAATCTCTCTTAATCTCTCTTTACTTTCTTTTGTTCTAAATTTTATGTTATGGTCAATCTCACACTAAGCATGCAGAAGGATGTTAAGTATACAAGAACAATGCATCATGATTCATATGATCCTACTTGATTGTAGAAAATATTATAGGAGATGTCATAAATGATTGCTTCTATATTTATTTGTCAAGTGTATAACTGTATATTCTACCATTTCTGAATATTGTACTTTTTTACAAATAAGAAACATCACCGCTACAGGAAAAACATGGTGGTTTAATAGATCTTTTTTAGATATACTACCATTTATACAGTGAAAGAAAAAACTAATTGTTCATTCTTGAAAACATATGTTTTAGTTACAAGTCATGAATTGACACTTAGGGTTAAGGTCGTATTTAAAGTTCTTGAAATTACTAATGTTTTAGGTATCCACGACCTAACCACTGATAGTTTGTTGATATAACATTTTCGTTGGAAATTATGCGATGTATAATTCTCCTTTAGAATAATGAAATTTATTATGATAAGAAAAGGGGAAATACATAAGAGAATTAACAAGTCTACCACAAAATAGTTAATAAGTTGACAAATGCTAACTGATATATTCACTTGATGAAAACCTTAATATATTTATTAAATGACAAGCACTGAATATATTAATTTGTAAATTGTAATATCAACATCTTTAATTCCTAACGTAGATTAATCTGTTTACGATAATACTGCATGCCCTAAAAAATATTATACAATAATACCATGCTAATTGGTTAATAAAGTTATAATGTATAATAATATCTTATTTTATTTATAGATGATTGATTTTTTTTTTCTATAACATTGGTAAAGTAGTGGGATGTACCAAAATAATTTTGGGAAAGTATCGTAAAGGTTCTAGTAAATCATCTCTGGCCTCTATCGAAAAAGGTCATGCTGACATTAAAGTACCCGTCTAACTTTTAGTTAATGCATATAAAGAAAAAGCATCATCAATAACACATGTAATAATCAAACATATAAAAACTAATTAAAAAGACATCCACTTCAAAGCAATCAAGGAGAGAGGGAGAGTGTTTTTGTGTGTGTGTGTGAGAAAGAGAGAGAGAGAGACATATATGTTTGATTGTTTTGAAATGGATGTCCTTTATTATTTATTCATTTCTTTTCATACTGAGTCTTCATTACTCATTGAGGTCTCATTACTTCGATTTTATGTTTATCCAGGGGTTTACATTTTCACTATGGATTGCTAAAATGAAAACTCCATAAGTTTAGTGTATTTTGTAACTAGACTTAGTATTTGTGCTTCCTGCAGGCCTGAACTATTTTTTATGTGAAAAATGATGCTTATTTGTCTCAAGCATTCTTTTTTTTTAATATACGACTAGGGTCATAAACTTGAATAGGTCTAATAAGATGATTTTAATTAATATAGATTAAAAAAATGATAATAGATGAATCAAATTTGAAAAGAAAAGTCATTAAGAAAACATGAGGAAATTTTTTTTTTTTCAAAAGAGTACAAACGATGTATCTCAATTCATAAAATATTAAAATAAATAATAATGGAACAAAAAAAAAAGGCATAAAAAAACATGTCCTTGTTAACTTAAGTTACATGACAAAACTATAACTCTGATCATTAAGGTCAAGCCAACCCGAGATATCCCGCCAACCACGCAACTCAAATAATGAGATTGTAATAATTTGATAAAATAAATAAATAGAAGTATAAAGTTTTTTTTCTTAAAAAAAGTATGTTAATTTTTCAAACTCATACTCAAGTTATTAAACCTAAAGCACCTTATTTGGAAAAAATCATAAATTCAATTTTCAATCAATAAAATATTAAATGATGATATTAAAAAAAATTAATTATACAAAAAAAATTAAAAAATATATAAATTAAAAGAATGATGATTAAAACTCAAATACCAAATAAATTTTATATTTGATTGGAAAGTAGAATTGAAAATAAAATTCAATTTACCAAAAAGACCAAAAAACCAAAAGAATGAGGAATGTAATTGACATACAAAATAAAAAAAAAATCATTATTGAATGGTGAAATTGAAAAAAAATAATTACTTTTCCAAAAGGATCAAGAAAAAAATAAAAATCAAAATAGTAACGATCAAATTGGAAAACATAATATCATCAATTTGGATTGAAAGATGAAATTAAAAATAAAAATAAAAACTTCTACAAAAACATCAAGAACAAAAATTAAAAATCAAAAAAATAAAAACTTAAGTTAAAATATCAACAATAAAAAGGGTTATATTGTAATTTTTAGGGGGTAAGAGTTAAAATAATAAAAAAACAAAGAAAGCCTATTGATTATAATTCATACAATCACCGGAAACACGTGCCTTACCAACATGAAGAGGCAACAATGACACTTCCAATAACATTGTGGAATAACATTTTTTGATGTATTAAAGGTGTTGTACGTGCTGTTTAAAGGGCATAAACATCTTTCACATGTCTCAAATGCTTGCCTTTTCTAATCAAATATTAAATTGTTCCTGAGATGACTTAATAATAACACTTAAATCATTGTGAAAAGATATAAAAAACCCTTGATTCCTTTTTTTTTGTTTGCTTTGAAGAGTATTTTATTCGTTTCATTATGCATTTTAATTATTTTTATATTTATGCAAATATCAAATTATATCTTAGCTGATATTATAATAACAAAAAAAATTACTATGTAAATACAAAAATATTCATTGATGACAAGTTTTTTTTTCAATAGTATTTTAGTTATTTCATTATACAATTAAGATGAGAAAAAATTTATTTATAGTTGTTTAATTTAGCAATGACAAATTAGCCACGAAAAATTAATATTCTTAATAACTAATGTTACAATTTTTTAGTGAAGAAATAAAAATATTATTCCATTATTATAGTAAACAATGTTTTTTTAGAGTGGAGTTCCATGTTTTCTCGAAGGTTTTAGCTTCTTTTAACATACAACTCCTGGAAAATCGGCTTATATATGTGGTTCGATGACTTCTCGCGGCTAATATTAGCATTTAAATTACATTTGGAGTGTTGGAGTTTAATGCAAAATACAGCATGTTGGTACATTTATTAGGAGGCAAGATCGCTAGAAACATTTTTTAAAGATGGTTTATTTTTGTATTTTAAAAAAGTTAAATTTTTTATTATTTTTTTTATACTTTCAAATCATTTTAATACATTAATATCAAAAATTATTTTTATAAAATAAAAAATATTATTTTAATATATATTTAAATTAAAAATACTTTAAAAAACATCTACAACCCCAAATTTAGATCCCTAAAATACTTTCATGAACCCCGTTCTGTTAATTTGCATACATTCATCATAAATTACCCTCCCGTGACCATTTATATCTGGCCCGGGATGAAAGCTGTCCTGTTCTGTCTTGAGCACTGGTCAGTATGGATTTAGAAAAGCTATTTGCGGGTACAGTCACCTGTTGTTGTTGGTTTTTTTTTTTTTTTTTTTTTTTTTTTTTTAAAAAATTTTTTTTTTTTTTTGCTGTCAAGAAATCATATGCTCTATTCATTTCTAAAGTTCTGGGCTTCCTTATGTGCTCAAGAGCATATGCGTGAATAGCAAAAATTACTAGTAAATCTCATCTCATGTTAGTGCCAAATCTCGATAATTTTGTTCGACCTTGTAGTTGAAAAGAAGAGGGAAAGAAAATGAACCAGTTTTACTTTCAACGACACAATACAACAAAAACTTGCTTGTGGTAACTTCCTCTCATGGTGATTTTGTTCGACCCTTGTCCTTTCAGCGAAATCTCTAATCACAATGCTAAGCACTCATTCAGATTTTGTCAAGTCGTCATTTTGTTTTCTCTGCATTGCAATTTGGTGCGATTTACTCTTCCAGTAAACAATGCGCTGGTTTTTAAATGGAGATTGGGTAAATTTTCATTTTTAAAAAAATTATTTATTTTTTGGCTTGTTTTATTTATATAAAAATAATATTATTTAAATATATTTTTTATAAAAAAATATTTTAAAAAATAATTACATATTCTCAAATACCTAATTATTGAAGAAAAAAAACAAAACAATACTCATAAATGTAAGCACCTCCAATAATAAGTAAAAGTATAGTTATTAAATTTGGACTGACCGATATATTTACCTAATACCCTGTAAATCTGGTAACTAGATTGGTCTAAATAAAGTAAAATACAAAAATGAATAAAAACCTAACAAAAACCTGTTGACTCGTAACTTGGGTGCTCGGCAAAACTAAGTTGAATTTTTTTTTTAAATATATTTTTTTCCTAAATAAAGGCTTTTTTTTTAATAATTGATCATTAATTTTTTTTAAAGTTCATTATATAAATACTAAAAGAATATTTTATTTTTTACATATGAGATTTAAAACTATTTAGTATATATACTCTATGTTCACAATATTTTTTTTTAATGAGAGATTAATATAAGATTTGAAATCTTTTAATATATATATCCTATATCTAAAAAACTACCTTTTATTTTAAAAACTTCAACTTAAAAGATAATATGCTAATATAATATTTTTTTAATGTGAAATATAAAATTTTATAAAATAATTTTTTAAATATTATTATTTATAATATGTATATTTTATATTAACATGAATGATTTTTAAATATTTTTATATAAAATATTAAAATTTTAAATATTTTTTTATTTTTTAAATTAATTTAAATCAATTCATATAATTCCGACTTTTTAGCCGGGCCAACCACAGATTGGGTCTGATAAATGGGCAAAAGCTCGTGACAAGGGGATAAGAATCTGAATAATACAAACAAGCCCGGACTGCTCCTGTCTCTCGGCTTTTCAACATGCTCGGAATCCTCACTTCCTCAGCCTCCTCAAATTATCGCATCCATCTCGAATCAAAACACAACCACTACCTCTCAACTTGCGTGTGCACACAGGCAAAAATGGGCACCTAGCTCTCCACTTTTTCCGACGATTGCAATGGAGAGTGTCCTCAATTGCCGTTGACTGAAGGTATAGATTAATCCATGTACTTCCCTCATTTCACAGCTCCTTTAATTATTACAGGGACCCATGAAAAAGAAAAAGAAAAAGAACAGGCCAAGATAATTAATTTTGTCCATGTTGGGTATACCTATGAAGTAAACTGACAGACATAGCAACTGTCGGCACTTATACTCATCCCATCCCCTTGTCTCGTGACAGCACCGCCCTTTACTCTCCGGCGGGTTAATGGTGGGCCTTTAGCCCTTTACTCTCATCTTCGATATTCCTACCTATGCTTATCTTAATCACATCCTCCTAGTCTGTTTATTAATCAATTGGTCTTTCCAACATCCACAGTTTGTTGTCCTGAAAAATAATGTGAATGTGAATTAATCTTGGATGACACGACCCACTTTTCTCAAATCGATTACGAGGACCAGACTTAGATGAGTTCAGAAATAAAGGGATTAAATGCACCATTAAATAATTAAAAAAAAAAAAACCAAAACCAAAACCTTAACACCACACAACACTTTACACCTTGCATATGCTGAAAGAAGAAGCCACCACCACAACCCAATCTTCAGCACCATGAAGAACCTCTCTCCTACCCATTACGCTCTTCTTTTCACTGCACTGCTCGCTCAATTACCCCTGTTACAGTCAAGCTACCACGAGTACCAAGATGCATTATCAAAGTCCATTCTTTTCTTCGAGGGTCAAAGGTCAGGCTATTTGCCACAAGACCAACGCGTAACTTGGCGTGCTAATTCAGGCCTAAGTGATGGGTGGACATATAATACAGACCTGACTGGTGGCTACTATGATGCCGGTGATAATGTCAAGTTCGGCTTCCCCATGGCATTTACAACTACAATGTTGGCGTGGAGTGTGAACGAATTTGGAGACTTAATGCCTCCAAATGAGTTGAGAAATAGCTTAGTTGCCCTTCGTTGGGCCACCGATTATCTGCTCAAGACTGTTTCTCAGCCTAACCGGATTTTTGTTCAGGTAAGTCATAAGTGGCCGCACGGGACACCAGTTTTCTTTCTCTCTTTTCGGTAAATGCCAGGGGGTAGTTTTGTGATTTTCGGGATGGGGTAGGGGTAGTCAGGGGAGTTGGGGTATGTGAGTTGCGTCGGGCGAGGTTGAACTCATCAGGGAGTGAGTGAAGCAATGTAGATATGTGGCCAAATTATGTAAAACTTGGTCGACAGATTGTCCTGTACCGATTTTTTTTATATCTGATCAGTTTGTACCTATCACGATTATATTTTTTAATTATCCTATACCGATCTTTTTGCCCTCATCACCCGGTGAAATATTAGGTTTGACCAGATTAAGATTTCACCTGCTTGCACTGCCTTTTTGCCCCAACAAGTCATCACCCGGTGAAATATTAGGTTTCACCAGATTAAGATTTCACCTGCTTGCACTGCCTTTAAGGGTATGTTGGTCATCGTGTTTTCTTTAAAAATGATCTTTTTATTTAAAATTATTCTTTTATATTTTTAAATTGATTTAATATATTAATAAATAAAAATATATTATTTTAATGTAAATAATTATCACCACATTTCTAACCCCTCCTAACTGTATATCTATCTATTTTGGCCGTGTTTATTTTTTTTTAAAAAAAAATTTTAAAATTTTTTATTCAAATTAATTTTGTTTCATAAGTTTAGATTGTTTCATTATATCATATTAAAAATCAATTAAAAAAATGATAGAAGACAGGGAGGGGGCCATTTCCTTTTCAATTTTCAGCGCCATCAACGGTTTTGCAATGATGCACGACAGTACTCTGTTGTCCTAAAAGGTCTAGGACTTGTATGGGTCAAGAAATTGGGCCCAACATGTTTATGTTTCGCGGGGAAGAAGAATTTGGCCTACGCTTTAAGACTGTATGCGCTTCGCTTCCCTTTGACGGGACGATTGATCTACCATCATTGTTATGTTAATTTCAAGTACTAATTAAGCCCATAGTGATAATTAATCAGAATCAAAACATAAATACATTTTATTTGATCTTTAATTTTGACCATAATGATTTGATTTGGCTGTTTAATGAATACTAAATTTCTTATGCTGCAGGTGGGGGATCCAAATGTAGACCATATTTGCTGGGAAAGACCAGAGGACATGGATACTCCTAGGATTGTTTATGCTGTGGATGCACCCAACCCGGCATCTGATGTTGCCGGTGAGACTGCGGCAGCCTTGGCAGCTTCATCTATGGCATTTCGATCGTCGGACCCGGGATATGCAGAAACATTACTAAGAAACGCCATTAATGCCTTCCAATTTGCTGATAGTTACAGAGGAGCTTATAGTGACAACTCCAATATTAAAGATGGTGCATGCCCATTCTATTGCGATTTTAATGGTTATCAAGTGAGTGGACATCTCTGTGATGACTTGATCAATCTGCAATGCTGTCTGCTTGCTAATTTCTTACCATTTGTAGGAATCAGACTATTTTAAGTACTCTGGATATAAGATGTGTTAAATTATTAAATTCAGACTGATCTGATTCTATTTTGACTGGTTTCGTCAGGATGAGTTGCTATGGGGAGCAGCATGGCTTAGGAGGGCATCTTACGATGACACTTACCTTAGTTTCTTACAAAACAATGGGGAGACCCTGGGAGCTGATGAAAATATTAATGAATTTGGGTGGGACAACAAGCATGCTGGCCTTAATGTTCTTGTCTCAAAGGTTAGTGGTAAATTTGAACAAGCTTGCACACCTGATTCTTTGCACCAGTCTTGAATCAATTCTATACTATAATTGATTTCAAAGCTTGTTATTTGAATTCTTTTATTTGAATTGGGTTTATTCATTTTATTATTCATTTTATTTGACATAGTGAAAACATATTATTTACTTAATTTTTCTTTGTTCCAACATAATTTTTTAGATTAACGTGGCTTTTATTTGAATTGGGTTTTACAAATACGAAATTCATTTTATTTGACACAGTGAAAACATATTATTTACTTAATTTGTCTTTGTTCCAACATAATTTTTTAGATTAACGTGAATATTTGGGCAACTTGCGTACACGACTAATTAATTTAACGCATAAATTGATGAGAAGAGAAAAAGGTGCTGAGATTAATTTTTGAACTTGCGCACACTACGACTAATTAACTTAACGCATACGTTGATGAGAGGAAGAAAAGAGAAAAAGGTGCTGAGATTAATTTTTGATCGATCAGTTTTGAAATAAATCATACATTTTTTGTGTGTAATTTGCAAAATTTCCTTTTATTTTCATCAATTAATTTTGAAGGGTATTTTTAAATGTTGAGAAGCACCATTCTCGTCACCCAAAGTGTACGGGAACCTCCCACATGTCTCCTGGTGCTACACGTGCTGGTTTATATATATATATCAAATTATCTCTAAATTGATAAAATAATAACAAAAAAATCATATTTAAAGATGAAACAGTTCATTAATTTTAATTTTAAAAATTATTATTAAAGGTATTTTAGTTGATTCATTATGCTTTTTAATTATTTATTACTATTTATATTTGATCAATTATTAAATTGTTTCTTATTTAACATTATAATAACAAAAAAATCATTGTAAAAAAAATATAAAAATGCCCTATAATGATAGTTTTAAATTTTTTGCTTTCAAGCATGTTTTTGTCGTTTGTACTGTGAAAATAAAATTGAAAAAAATTTATTTATCAAATAATAATTAATGAACAATGTAAAACAAATTTAATACTTTTTAAAGCTAGTGTTAAGTTTTTGGGATAGAAAAACATAACTATCTTTACACTATTCCAATTAACAATATTTTAAAGTTTTCATCTATGGCTTTTTCGCAAGGCTATTTAGATTCATTGAGATTCTATATATGTAAATTTGATTTTTGTGTCATAGGAAGTTCTAGAAGGAAACATGTACTCTCTCCAGTCATACAAAGAATCAGCTGATAGCTTCATGTGCACCCTCATACCTGAATCACCATCTTCTCACGTAGAATACACTCCCGGTGGCCTAATCTACAAGCCAGGGGGCAGCAACCTGCAGCATGCAACAACGATTTCATTTTTGCTACTTGCTTATGCAAATTACCTAGAAAGAACATCGCAATCTGTCAATTGTGGAAATGTAAATGTCGGTCCATATTCACTTCGTCAACAGGCTAAGAGGCAAGTTGATTACATTTTAGGAGATAACCCTTTGGGATTGTCTTATATGGTCGGATATAGCGACCATTATCCTCAACGGATTCATCACCGTGGCTCATCATTGCCGTCGGTTAAGGATCATCCTGATTTTATAGCTTGCAAAGAAGGTTCAATCTACTGTAATTCATCAAACCCTAACCCTAACGTTCATGTTGGGGCTATTGTGGGTGGACCTAGTGAAGATGATTCATACGAAGATAGTCGAGATGATTTTAGAAAATCCGAGCCAACAACGTATATTAATGCACCATTTGTTGGTGTGCTTGCTTATTTTGCAGCAAATCCCAGTTTTAGTTGAGAAAAACAGAGCTCAAATCCCAGGAATGTCTCTCATCCTAGCGAAAGTAAAGAGGGTGGAGGCTTGTTAGCTGCTGAATTGCTAGCACTGGATCACGAAGAATCGTCGTGACTTCTTACAAAGGATGAGGAACTGGTTTTGAGAAGTAAAATCCCATTGTGGCTTTAATTAATCTGATACAAGGAAATGAAATCTTCAATTTTCTTGCAAGTTGCCTCATCTTCCATTTTCTTGATATTTCATTTTCAATTAGTTGTAAGAACAGAACATTCGCTGGCCAGCTTTCAATCAATTAAAAGACATGTGATGTGTGTTCGTGACTTTATAGGCATCCCCTGTACATATTCCTACCTATGAAAATTTAATTCCGTTCTTGGAAAGCTTTTGTTCAATTTACCACTTTTTAGTGGGCTCTTAACTCAACACCCACTTAGCTTCTCTCTTTAATTTTTGGGTGTTCTTCGGTTAGCTTTTACATTATGATTGTTTTTTAGATAATTTTTGTAATTATGATTTTAAAAAATAAATTTTAAAAAGATATAATTAGGTGTGGTTAGTTAGATTTAGACGTGTGTTTGATAAAAATTATGGTTTAGATTTATATGTAGCAAAAAATATTTATAAAATGTTATACTCAATTAAGTGTATTTGTTTTTAGATAATTTTTGTGGTTGTTATTTAAAAAAAAGTAAATTTTAAAAAAATATAGTTAGGTGTGGTTAGTTGAATTTAGATACGTGTTTGTTAAAAATTATGGTTGAGATTTATGTATAGCAAAAAATATTTATTAAATGTTACACTTAATTAAGTGTGTTTATTTTTTAGGTAGCTTTTGTGGTTGTGGTTTAATAAGTTTTAAAAAAGTATAGTTAGGTATGATTAGTTGGATTTATATATGTATTTGATAAAAATTATGGTTGATGTTTATGTGTAGCAAAAAAAATATATACAATGTTTGGTTAGTTGTGTTTGAAAGTATGATTGCGGTTGTTTTTTAAAGGGTTTTTTCTTGAAAATACATTAAAATAAATTTTTTTATTTTTCAAAAGATTATTTTTGATATCAACGCATCAAATTGATATGAAAATACAAAAAAAATATTAATTTGAAGTAAAGAAAAAAATAAAAAAATTTCAAAGTTTTTCAAAAGCATTTTTGAAACACAAAAACAAACAGTGTTTTATGCAACTCAGTTAAAAAAATATAAAAAATACTCAACAAAAATTACATTTCAAACTCAATTTTTTAACGGGCCCCACAATATAAAACCCAGTTTGGTGTGCTACCAAACACTTACTATGTTTTTTGTACCGCAAACACAAAAGTTAAAGGTAAACAAACACACCCTTAACTATATTTGTTACCTGTTTTCTGCTGTGATCCGATAAAAAAAAATCTAAGTAAAAGTGTGTGTGTGTGTGTGTGTAAAAGATACAAGCTCATTTAGGTTATTAAACAATTCAATATTGAGCCCATTTAGGTTATTAAACAATTCAATATTGAATAGTGAAACTGTAAAAAGTAAAACACAACAAAAAAACACTCGCAAGCTTTGCGATCATGAGTATAAAATTATACTAATCTTATAGAAGGACAAGTAAGAAAAAAAAAAGGAAAAAAGTTTAAAGAATAAAATTAAAATAAATCAATTTAAAAAAGAAACAAAAAAATCAACTCATATTGACTTTTGAAACTGACGATTCTTGTCATAAACATGAGACTAACCTCATAGAAAATAAACTATAAAAAATAAAAATAAAAAGAATGACTCTACAATAAAAGGATAAAAATAAAATAACATTAGCTTAAAAAAAAGCAAACCAGGATGAACCTCATAAACTTGTTTTAATCTCTAAAACTCACAATCTGTAAAATCTTGGACCTAAATTCAATCAATCCGCTTAATTCCCAAACATTTTAATTATACAAGATGAAATCGTGAAAAAATATCAATAAAAAACTTGCAAAGCAAAAAAAGATAGCAATAAAAAAAATAAGGATAACATTTGATAAAAAAACTCAAAAAGGATGAAATTATAAAAAAAAAAACAATTTAAAAACGATCCTAAACATAAAAAAACAAACAAAAGAATATTGATCAAATTTAAAATATTAAAAAATGACGGGGAGAAAATTTTTAACACATTTATAATTTAATAAATTATTTATGGATTAAAAAATGGTAAGGTTGAAATTAAAAAACACTTGGAATTTTATAGATTATTCCAAGTAAAAAAAATAGTAGTTAAAGGGATAAGGACCAATGTAAAGGAAAATGAAATTGAATGGCTTGGTTTGAAATTTTAAAGAGGTTGACACAATGTTTTAGGAGGAGAGAAAGAAGTAGAATAAAATAAAAGAAATATCCACTTACCAAGGCCGACACCAAATCAATAGCATGTTTGGCACGCATACCTCTTCGCCATACATGGGGATACCAATACATTTTAAATATTTCTAAAAGTTATTATTTGGTGATTAAACAATCTCGCATATGTCAACCAAAGATACGAGGGTCATCCACTCACCAAGGCATGCTATGCACACACCATCATGATTTTTTAATAATATTTAATATATAATCAACTATAATAATACCTTTTAGTAACCTTTAAATTAACAATAAAATCAATGAAAAATGAAAAATAAAAGCCCTTATAAGATAATTAAATTAATTTTATCTTTAAAAGCATCAAAATAATTTAACTATTTAAAAACATAAAAAAAAATTATCTCTAAGTGATAAGCATTACATATATTTTTCATTTTAGGATTAAATTAGTAATTATATTGTGCAATAAAAAACAAAATGACTAATCTAACTCCATACAATTTAAAAAAGATAATTGTATCATGATAAAAATATTTTTTTACCCTTAATATGTAGTTTAAAGATTTAATAATCCAAGAGTAATTTTGTTATCACATTATTATAATGAACATGTTTTTTAGTTTAATGCACAATAGCCTTTGAAAGGGAATTATTTTATTTTATTTTAATTTTCTTTCTAATGACTTTTAGATCATATCATTTATAATTGATCAAGTATATTCATAATAGTCCTTTTATTTTTCAACTTCTTAAATTCAAATCCAAAATAAATACCTTAAAAAAAAAATCACCCATCACCCTAACATCCAAGGTAAGTCGAGGAGGTTCTTTTGAATTGTGTTTGGTATGCTAAATAATAATAGATAATATAAAGTAATTATTTTTTGGAGTTGTATGGTGTATTTTTAGATAATACAAAAATTATTCTGTCCTGACCGAGGTTGCTGTAATGGAAAATTTTGTTTCATTAAAAAGTGTAAGACAAGCTTATCCAATGATCTACATAAATGTTAATCTAGTTGATTTGAGTAAACATAATAATAAAAATAATAATTATTATAGTTTTAAAATCCAACGAGGTCGGGTTGACCATTGACTTGGACCAACATAAAAATAAAAAATATTATTATTAAAATTAGATCGGGTTGATAATTGACCTAGACCAACATAAAAATAAAAAATATTATTATTAAAATTAGATCGGGTTGATAATTGACCTAGACCAACATAAAAATAAAAAATATTATTATTAAAATTAGATCGGGTTGATAATTGACCTAGACCAACATAAAAATAAAAAATATTATTATTAAAATTTTAAAACTAAATCAGGTGTTCGACCTAGGGTAAGATTCAGGTCATAGACTATGTTGACCATTGATCAGGTTCAATGTAAGGATAAAAAAAAAAAAATATTATTATCATGGTTTTCAAACTCAACTCAGGGATTAACCTGAGATAAGGCTTGAGTCAGGGGTTAGGTTGATCATTGACTTGGGTTGACATAACGATAAAAATAGTTATTATTTTAAATTTAAAACCCGACTCAGTAGTTGATCTAGGGCTAGACTTAGGTTACAAGTCAGGTTCACTATTGACCTATATCAATGTAAGGATAAAATGGTTATTATCGTTATTTTAAAACCCAATTAGGGGACCAACTTAGAGTCAGATTCGGGCCATAGATCAAGTTGACCATTGATTTGAGTCAACATAATGAGTTGATCTATATTAATGTAAGGATAAAATGGTTATTATCTTTATTTTAAAACCCAATTAGGGGACCGACTTAGAGTCAGATTCGGGCCATAGATCAGGTTGACCATTGATTTGAGTCAACATAATGATAAAAATAATTATTATTATAGTTTTAAAACCTGACCTGGGAGTCAACCGGGGCCAGTTCCAAGTCATAGGTTGGGTCAACCATTGACTCAAGTCAATATAAATATCAAAATAATTATTATTATCATTTTAAAATCCTATTTAAAGGTCAACCCGAGACAAAATTCGAGCCATGAATCAGGTTAACTATTGACTCAAGTTAACATGAGAATAAAAAAGATAATAATCATAATTTTAAAACCCAACTAAAAGATTAACCTAGTATAAGGCTCAAGTCATGGGTTGAGATGGTCAAACAGGGGTGACCAAAATTAAAAAAATAAAAATCATAGCAGTCTCATTTTAATCTATATATATGTGTGTATGTTAATGGATTTTTTACCTATGTTTTATCTTTGATTGGTCGGGTCATGTGTTGACCTGATTTTTTAACCGGATTAGATTAAATTAATCTTTTCTATATTTTTTAAAACCTTGACCAGTCAATATCTTGAATTAACAGAATCTCTTCTAGTCTACTAAAAATAAAATAAAATAAAATAAATCATCTAATGTCTACTAAATATAAAATAAAATAAAATAAAATAAAATAAATCATCTAATTAAATCTAAAATATAATAAATAGATAATTATTTATCAAGTACAATGCAATCAATATTTTTCATTATACCAAACACTATGTTATTCATTCCTGGTTTTTTTCTTAGCCTGCTAATTGAAACGCGTTGCATGACAGCGGGGGCGTGAGAAATGTTTCCCAGAGCAGGCAAAATTGGCCCAATGGCCTGACGTTCATTGGCTAAAGATCGCATGGAGAAAGGCTGAAAGAGTAATGACATTGACACCTACTGGACATGGCTGGCTTCTTTCACGTTATGAACAAGTTTCTCCTTTATGAATGGTTAGATATTGATTCCTTGGATCATCTAACGTTAGTAAAGTTCATTTATTGGCCGAACACCTGTCATTTTGTTCCCTATCTACCGTATTCAACTGGTTTCACCGCTATAATTAAACTCAGGTCTTCAACAGACGTTTGCCGGGTAGCTGAGTAAAAATGGAGTTGGATTACTGGGCCTAAAATGGGTTTCATGGGCTTTTCTGAACCGCTCAGCTAACTGGGCTCTATTTCAAAAGCTGAAAAGGAAGCATCCAATTCGCTCTAAAGAAATTTAAATTTGAAATTTACTTGCTAGTAACCTATCAACAATCCGTTGTAGTCTAGTTGGTTAGGATACTCGGCTCTCACCCGAGCGACCCGGGTTCAAGTCCCGGCAACGGAAATGATTTCTTTTTCCGGGCAAACAACGAATATGCAGCCTTCTATTCTTATATACAGCCTAAAAACAGAGTGCAAAGAGAATAAACTAAAAAAATTGGCTCGCATTTTTGACAAACAAGAGGATGAGCAGATCCATTAACAAATGCACGAAAATAACCCAAGAGCCCAAATTGACCAAGAACACCCACAACGCTTCTCCAGGCGCTACTGCAAAGCGTGCATATCTCAGCTCTCAATTCTACAGTGTAAATATATCTATAATAGCTTTCTTCCATAGAAATCTTAAATTTCTTGCTCTTGAGGCCACTTAATCTAGTGCAAAAGATCCTCCCTTTTCATAGACTAGAACACTAGTGTAATCATATGTAACTACATTTTATGTGCCGAACACCATCATCTTGACAAAAGCAAAACAACCCTTTACGCGAATTGCTTAAAGTCAGCGAATTGGGCCAGCAATTGAGCTCTCGCAGCGAGATCAAAATCGTGGGTTTCTCCCTGAAATTCAAGTCAATAAAACACACTTTATAATAGCAGCGGTCCTTCAAAATTCTTTTAACTTACAAATATATTAAAATAATTTTTATTTTTAAAATTTATTTTTAATATTAATACATTAAAAAAATTAATCCAAAATAAAAAATAAAACAAATTTAAATTTTTTAAAATATAAAAACATACAACTCTAAAAATTATCAGTTTCTACGTTGTTTTTTTTAAAGCTGTTATTAGGATATTGGCCCAATATAATTAACATAAGATTTTGTTATTGGACTAATGGATGATTGACTCAAAAATATTATTTTAATATTTTTATTAGTATATATATTTTTATAGTTTATTTATTTAAAATATCATTATATTTTTTTTTATAAAATTATTGACTTTATAATTTATAATTGAAGAATCTCTATGTCCATTAAATTTTTTTTTTATAGGTACTAATTATTGGTTACCTAATTTACTATGTACCACCTGCTACTACTAATTAATATTAATTTATTTTATCATGCATAAGCTATTATTATTTACTAACTATTTAGATTTTTTTATATCAAATAATATACTTTAATTGTAAAAAAACTAAATCAAATTACTTGAACTAAGAAATTAACTAGAGATGAACCTTATTCTTAAACAGAATTTAGAACTCATCAGCATCCATCATTGATAGGTTCTTACTTCAAAATTGCTGCATTGAAAACCTATGTTCGATTTCTAGAAAGAGACACCAACTTTAATTGTCGAGCTTAGTTGGTAACAATGCTAAAATCTTGCGTCTAGTTTGTTAGAAATCCAACAAATTTCATGTTATTGTGAATTATTTTGCCCTAATTGTAACTACTATGTTTTATGATGCATTTGTTGTCTATGCAAACTTTGTCGTAGGTTCATACCAGAGTGTGTGTGTGTCTGTATATATATTTTTATTTTGTTAGTAGCATGCTTGCTAACTAGGAATGGGAATTGCTGTCTAATATGACTGAATGATAATGCTTGTAATAATCTGATGATCAGTTTCATTGCAAGGGGACTGAATTTTATGATTAACATAGGTAAAGGTATGGTTACGGTTGTAGATAATTATATTGGTGGAATTGTAGGATTCCCAGTGGCTTTATTTCTATCCTGGCTTCTGTATTCTTTGATATTGGACAAATGCTGGGATTTGGGTATTTTCCGCAGCTACTGTGGGTCGTGATGGCTTGCCGCCTACTCTCATCGTAGGACAAGATAATTCGAAAGCTCCCCTTTTGCAATAACGTTTTTAGGACATCCGTTTCTCTCAGCATGTAAGCTGGCCTGTGTTCTTGGGAAAGTTGGTTTTATTCGAAGGAAATGCAATATGCTTATCATTAATAGAAAGATAATATGAGTTTTCTGCCTCTGGTAGACTAGATGTCTTATTTGAACCATATTTTGAACTGTTATGGAAGCGCTCTTCGACCAGATAATTGTGCAGGGCAATGCCACCTTGGAGGCCTCATTGCTTAGGACAATGTAAATTGCATGTCCTCACTAGAAAATCAATTTGTCCTGCCTCTTGAGTTTTTATGGTTGTGCATTAACCTGTCTTCCTTCTTGTTTATTGACTTTGCTTCCTTCATATCTTTAGCCATGACTGCTGGTGACAGTGAGATGGTACAAGGCTCTATATCTTCTGTTCTTGTTGATTCGTTGGAGTCTAATGAGAACGGAGATGCGCTTTACCTGAAGATGAAGCTTGGGTTGATTCTTGCCTTGTTAAAGATCCTGAAATTTCAGATGGTGACTGGAGTTCTCTGAAAGATGTTTTGCTAGAAATTCTCAGTCTGCAGCCAGAGTCACACGACTCTTCTGAACCTGGAAATGATGACTTGCCTAGAGGAACTGACATTCTGATGCATCCTTCCAATGAGGCAGAAAATTTACAGTCTCGTGTAGTAACTGATGACGAGGTCTCTACAATTGAAAAAGAAATACAAACAAGAAGCAACGGTTTTCCAATCAACGAGGAGATTGATGTTTCATCATCACAACTCTTTCAGGGAGATCTCTCGGAAACTTCTCTCTAACATGCCTTCTCGCCTAATTACAAGGAAGATGATGACTCAAAGATGCGTCTGCCAGTAGGTTCAGGACTTGATATGGGTTTTACAGCATCTGATATTGAGCCATCAACTGAGGATATCTTTGAGGTTTGGGGTTCGGGCATTCCAGATGAGGAAGATGAACTTATCAAACAATTGAACAAGGCGCTTGCTGAAAATCCTGTTAAATCCACTCCACCACCATCTGATGTTTCCGCAGCATGAAAAGATTTGAAAGAGGAGTCCCTTGATGCTTTGATTCATGGCATTGCTGACCTGTCTTTGGATCAACATTCTTGATTTTACTTGAGAACATTGTACATTTTATAATTTCAACTTCGTTGCACGTCTCCTGCTTCTAGCAACCGCTTTTAATTTTGATGGACGTAGTGTTCAGAGTTCTGCGTAAGTGTGAAATATTTTTACATGAGCATTCTATTCAACCGAATGAATGAGGGACCGGGCAACATTAAATTTAGTTGTTGTCTCTGAAATACTGACATGTACATTAAAGATTTTATATCCACTTCTGATGTTCATATTATACAATGCATTACCGTCCCAATGAACTTGACAGTGGCTTTCCATGACTGAAATCTCACGTCCAATTGAATTCTGTACTAATTGTGAGGAGCCGCAGCCCTACTCACATGATTCTCAGTTCTCGTTTTTCAGGCTTCTGCAACTGATGTTCAGAACCACCAGTTTGACCAACCACCATGTTGAGGCGAGGAATCAAGAATTAAGGTTCTAATTTGTCTAAAGCCGTACTGGGGATCCTCTAACCAAAAAACGGTGGCAATTTGGTGCCTCTGCCATGAATCTATGCTATTTTAGTGGGGCCTTCAAATGGAACCAACCAGTGATATTTAGACCCACTATGGGGCATAGAAACTCGAGCCCATCACATAGAAAGCTGGTATGGCAAGCTATCTACCGTTGAGGGGGAATCATAGACTATCAAATTTGGCTATTAAACGATGGCCATTAATCAAATGAAGCTAAGAAACAAAACAGGAGAGATTAGAACCTCATATTTACTCTCCAGAGAAATCTCCCAAGCGACACTGATTTGGACTCTGTAACATAGTGAACAGGAAGCAGTTGTCTGTTCTTCTTGACATAGAAGAGAAAATATCAGCTTGATGACTCCATAATTTCATTAATTTACGAGGTGGGAATAAAACCATCTATTTCAACCACGCATACACAAAGCAAAGTGCACCGTGCTATCATCCACGTGGCAAATTGTTATTTGTCGATGAAGGACAGCCTCAAATGTGACATCTTATGATAACATGGAAGCCAAATATAAATTCGTGGAAGTGCATGCATGTGTGGTAAAGAGGCACAAGATAGAGAGGAGATAAGATATAGACACTTGTTATAGGCTATCTTGCACTGGTAGTGTAGTCTCCTATCAGCAAAAACAGAAAAAAGAAAGATGGCCTCGGCATCATTTCTCAAGTCATCACCAGTTCTAGACAAGTCTGAGTTTGTTAAGGGTCAGACCCTCCGCTTGCCTTCTGCCTCCATTGTCCGGTGCCGCTCCACCGCCCCTTCTGCTCTTACAGTTCGTGCTGGTTCCTATTCTGAGGAGCTTGTCAAAACCGCGGTATGTTATGCTACATCTTTCAATCACTTTAACTGGAGTTAGAGTAGATGCTTGCAAAACAAAATATGACATGCAATGACTTTCTCATACATGGTATGTAGTGTATAGCATAGGCTTTAAGTAGAAAGTGATAGTACTTCTCTTGCCAGCTTTAAGTCCGTGATATAAGACACCGCCCTTTTAGTTTTTTCGGGTAAATGAGACCGCACTTATCAGTTCTTGTTTCTGGATATTGTAGAAAACTATTGCATCTCCTGGCCGAGGTATTTTGGCCATGGATGAGTCCAACGCTACCTGTGGAAAACGTCTCGCCTCAATCGGGCTAGAGAACACCGAGGCTAACCGCCAGGCCTACCGTACCCTTCTTGTAACAGTCCCTGGCCTTGGCAATTACGTCTCTGGTGCCATCCTTTTTGAGGAGACTCTCTACCAATCCACCACTGATGGCAAGAAGATGGTTGATGTGCTTGTTGAGCAAAAGATTGTTCCCGGTATCAAAGTGGACAAGGTAATACTCCAACACATGTCTCCTAACATTAATTTTTCACGAATTCAAAACTTTTTTTTATTGAAATTAAACACGTGCTTTATTCTTGTCATTGTTTACTAAATTTGATAGTATAGGCAAAAGAGTATACATCTTATTGTTTATTGAACAAAATTTTAGTAACATACAGTTTGAAAAATGAAAACGATAGGGTTTGGTGCCTCTAGCTGGTTCCAATGATGAGTCATGGTGCCAAGGTCTTGATGGACTCGCCTCCCGCACAGCTGCTTACTACCAACAGGGAGCTCGTTTTGCCAAATGGTATGAAATTTGTTCTCTGTGTTCCGCAAAATGCCAACTTTCTGTAACCATTACTTCACAACTTAACTAATTAACTAAATGCCTACTTTCATTGGTCAGGCGTACTGTTGTGAGCATTCCCAATGGCCCATCTGCCTTGGCAGTGAAGGAGGCTGCATGGGGGCTTGCCCGCTATGCTGCCATTTCTCAAGTATAGTACCCCAAACAAATTGCTGTATTGCATGCTACCTGTTGTTTATAATCTCTACTTGCTGATTGAGAAGATTTTGTTACTTGGATCTTGTAGGACAATGGATTGGTCCCAATTGTGGAGCCAGAAATCTTGCTTGATGGTGAGCATGGCATTGAGAGGACTTTCGAAGTAGCCCAGAAGGTATGGGCTGAGGTTTTCTTCTACATGGCAGAGAACAATGTCATGTTTGAGGGTATCCTTCTCAAGCCTAGTATGGTCACTCCTGGTGCTGAATGCAAGGACAGGGCCACCCCTGAACAAGTTGCTGAGTACACTCTCAAGCTCCTTCACAGGAGAATCCCCCCAGCCGTCCCTGGAATCATGGCAAGCTTCATTTCAACTTTCATTCACAGTTTTACTTCTTTTTTATTTGCATGAAGTGTCAAAATTTCTGCTTATCAAGATTAACATGCTTTAGGCAGGACGGCTTCTTTAGCAATAACAGTGAAACATGTACTGATCATGGATTATTTTTTGAGCAGTTTTTGTCTGGTGGGCAATCCGAGGTTGAAGCAACCCTGAACCTCAACGCAATGAACCAATCTGCAAACCCATGGCACGTGTCTTTCTCATATGCTAGAGCTCTCCAGAACACTTGCTTGAAGACATGGGGAGGCAGGCCAGAGAACGTGAATGCAGCTCAGGAAGCACTTCTCATCCGTGCCAAGGCCAACTCTCTTGCTCAGCTTGGCAAGTACACCGGTGAGGGAGAGTCAGATGAAGCCAAGAAAGGAATGTTCGTCAAGAACTACGCCTACTAAGCTCTGTTGTGATTGAAATCTATAGATGAAGATAAGATGGGGATCCGAGGGAGCAACTGCAACACTAATTTATCTCAATGTTTAAAAGATTTTATAGCCATGGAGACTATTTTTGTTCTTTGTTACATGCACTTTTTAGTCACATAATAAACCTCTTTGCCAATGAGATTTGGTATGCATTAAGCACTGAACTGCTTTGATCTGCAACTTCAAAGTTCAAATCCTAATATGGGTCCTGATTAGAAGAAAAAAAAAAACCAGCTCTAGTTGATGCATTGAAAATGTTCATAATTCCAGACTAGGAGAAGAATCTATCATCCAAGCAGGCTAAACTAAGACCTATGTGGCCACCATAAAAAAACTCGAGATGTTAGGCAAATTGAAACGTTATATCGACCCGAACCTGCAATTCGTAAGCTACAACAATATGCTGGCGATGACATAGGCCAGCCAGCCACATGGTAAGGCCCAGCAACCTTAAATAAGGGCCATTTATAAGGTTGTGACCAAAATTAGACGGAGGTACCAAATGTACTGATTTTTTAGAAAAATTTCAATTTGTTTTTGGAAATTCTATTTTGTATAATTTAGCCTTTTGAGTTCAAATTATTATCTAATTATATTTTTTTAAGAGGAAGAGTTAAATTAAAAGAAAAAAAACTAAAGTGAAAACAAGTAAGATAAATAGCAGATTTGAAATTTGTTTTAAAAGTTCATTTTAGCCCCCTATTTTTTTAGCTCTTCTATAACCTGTTCTTCTAAGTTTTTAAAATTCAATTATGTTTATTTTTTTTATTTTTTAGTCCTATTTTTATGAGAGGAGAGAAAAAGACTTGTTGGATTCAGGCGTAGAGAGAGAAAATTATCTTTGATGATAATTATAGCTACCGAAATGATTCTATATAATAAAAAAAAGTTTGAGTTCCATGATTTTACCTTATAGTACCTAAATAATCAGATCTAAGCTTGAAAATATTTTTAATTTTGGGTTGATTTTAGGTTTTGAGATTTTTTTTATGTTTTTTAAGGTTATAAATTGGTGCAACGAGGCTTCTAGATTGTTTTCTAGGTGTTTTAGGTTAAAAAGAGGTTGAAATGAGTTTTTGGATGAAAAAACATAAACCTTGTTTTAAGTGAGTTGCGTCATAATTCTCCTTTTTTTCTTAAAAGAAAGTTTGACTGAAAAGTCTCTTAAGTGAGATCACTCTCTTATGAGGGAATAACAACCTTACAAAAAATCAAAAGAAACAGATCAAGGAACGTTCGAACTATCCTAAAATGCATACTACTCCACTAAATGCTAGTCTCTTTGTAATTCGTATTGCCATCCAAGGTAAAGAGTTTGTCTAATACCCTCTTCATCTATGAAATCGTCACCCAATACTCATACATCCAATAAGAATTGTTTATTTCATAAAGATAAAGGACACAACACAAAGGAGTGTTACGCCTTGAAAAAGAAAATTGAAAGATTGATAATCAAGGGCTATCTTCATTAGTTTTTTAAGAAGGATTCCCATCTTAAGCGAAAAAGAAAAGTTCTTAGTCAATCCATAATGGCACTACCTGAAATCAACATGATCTTAGATGAAACCTCTATGAAAAGTGATTCTAGCACTAAGAAAATATAGTATAGGAAGGAGGTACTTATAAACTACTCATCTTCTAAACCAATGGCATGGACCTATTATCTTTTCCTTAAAAGATAGAGGGGGAATAACTTTCCCATATGAAATGACATGATCATTGTTACAATCCTTTCTAATCATCAAGTATATCGAGTGTTGGTGGATAATGACAATGCAATCAATATCCTATTGACACGACGAAAAGATTGATGTCTTCTCCCAAGTGCAGGAGTGTCGAAGTAATAAATAACCCGGCAAGACCGGGGTCGAACCACAAGGAGGTTAATTGTACAAATTATAAAAAAAAATTATAAAACAACAATAACAACAACAACAAT
>NW_011499915.1:343594-372481 GCF_000495115.2 Populus euphratica
ATTATTATAAAACATGTTTTAGTTAAGGAGTTATTGATACTTCAAGTGCAAAATGATGATATAAAACCATGATAAAAATGCACTTTTAAGTACTAATCACCTATCCTATAAAGTAACAACTTGGATGAGATATACCATACAAGACTGATCATAATAAAAACTCCTTTTATTAGGATAGAGGTTCGAGCGTACTAGTGAAGGGCGCCCTAAAACTCCGAATCATTATTAGCACTCCCTTTAAGTGAATGTCCCTGCAGCAGACCTTTATGGTTATTGACATGACCTTAGCCTATAATGTCATTTTAGGTAGACCTTTTTTGCATTAAATTAATGTAATCATTAGCACCAGGTACTTGACATTGAAATTTCTAACTCTGAAATGAGTGTTCATAGTAAAGGAGAATCAAATAACCTCAAGGTAATGTGCCTTTACTTATCTGAAAGGGAAAAAGGCATTGGTATTGAACCAACAAGGGTTATTGAAAGAAAATATGGAGGTTAAAGTTAAAATTAATGAAGAATTGAAGAAATGTTCTTTAAAGAGAAAATGACTAAGTCGTCATGAAAGTGAGTTTAACCTTGGCATTAACATAATAGTAGTCACTAACAGAGTTCATCTATATTTAAAGGTTTAATTTTACAATAAAAACCTCTAACATACTAGGAATCAGTCCTGAAATTACAGCTTGTTAGTAAGAATATCTTAACTATTCATCCAATCCACTAGAAAATGAGGTGTTTCGAGGGTAAAGGTAGAAATCAATAACACAAGAGGTAAATAAGCTCCTAGATGTTTGCTTTATTATGGAAGTGATGTACCCTGTTTAGTTAGCAAATATGATAATGGTTAAGACAAGCAACAGTAAGTAGTATATGTGTGTGAACTTCATATATTTGAATAAAACTTGTCTAAATGATAGTTATTCTTTTCCCAAGATTGACCATTTAGTTGACTCCACTACAGGTTTTAAATATTTGAGCTTTTTGAATGCTAATTTTGGATATGATCAAATCCTCATGCACTTAGATGATAAAGAAAAAACAACTTCTATATCCAAAGAGGAATTTTTTTTGTTATAGAGCAATTTCATTCGGGTTTAAGAATGCTAGAGTTACTTGCTAATGAATGGTTAATAACATATTCAAGAATTAACTTAAAAGGGTTATGACGGGATATGTTGATAACATGTTAATTAAACTAAATCCTTTCAAGTATGTCTTTTTCATCAAAAGAGAAAAGTTTTTAGGTTTTCTAGTAAGTAACAAGGGAATCAAGCCATTTTAAACATGACTCATCCTTAATCAATAAAGAAATTTCACTGTCTTATAGAGAAATTAATTGTCTTTAATTAGTTTATAGCTCATCTAGAGGGGTGTACTTTACCATTTTTCAATACTTTGAGAAAAACAACCATCTTTGAGTTAACTTCAGGTTTTTAAAAGGTTTTTAAAAATTCTAAAATTTATCTTTCTTCTCTCAAGATCCTGTCTCAACTAAAAAAGAGTGAAAACCTCTTTCTTTACCTAGAAATGGTTGACTCAACAATAAACTTTGTTTTGGTAAAAAAGGATGAAGGAATATAATGTTCAATTTATTATTATAGTCAAACTATTCATAATGTTGAAATGAGATATTTGAAGTAAAGAAAATAGTCGTTGCTCTGGTGAGCACCTCAAGAAGATGAAACTATATTTCTAAGCACACCAAGTCATAGTTTTGACAAATCAACCTAATGTAGTTTGGCCTGCGATAACGAGTGATTTTAAGTTGTCACGTATGAGTTTGTCATTACTAAATAAAGATTTATCCTAGATAAATTACGTAAATGGCCTAATAAATATATTTATGGACTGCTGGACAAGTCAAAATACAAGAAGAGGTCTAGTCACACCAGACCGAATAATAGCTCAAAAGGTTTATAACTTTTAATTTGTCTGTTGGATTGTGTTCAATTATTTACAAAAGTTTACAAAGATTGTTTCTTTATAATATCTATTGCATTGCTACACGTACCATTGGATCTTTAGATATAAAAAATCTCATCAAAGCCTCTTAATCTTGGCAACTTTTATGTTCTTCCTTTTTTTTTTCCTTACTTATTTTGGTTTTTATGTCCTTTTCCTTCATAATTTTAGGTTTTTATTTTTATTTTCTAGTTAAAGTAAGGTTTTTGGACTATTTAAGGGTTTATAAACCTTTTAGTGAAAAAAACTTCATTATCATTATTTTAAATAAACTTCCGAATTTGAGGATCATACTTGTAACTTCTTTCACCATTTAAAATATTATATGTTTCTCATTTAATTACTTTATTTAACTTTTGCTTACATTGTAACGTGTGTGAGAAATCCTTTATAAGCCAAAGATGTCTAGACTTTTAATGAATATTAAATTAGGAGAATTTGGACTTCAATATAGACCTTGATCAATTATAAAAGGTCAAGCCTTGATAGACTTTATCATTGAATGCTTTTTTAAAGGTCCCATAGATACATATGAATCTGTATTTTTTATCATAACTTTCTCAGCCAAACCAAAAACTCTAGTAAAACAACCTTTGATTTTCCCTACCTCGGGATAATATGTTAATAGCTCTTCCAACATTAATGGAAGTAAAGCTAGGATAATACTTGTTAGTTTTGAAGAACAAGTACTGGAATATAGAGTTTGTTCTAAGTTTCTAACCATAAATAATGTATTAAAGTATGAAGCTCTTCTAGCAAGATTACACCTTGGAGGGCCCTTGAATGCATACCTATTTAAAGTTCATAATGACTCTTGGTTAGTGGTTAATCAATGCCAATAAATATATAAAGCCAAAGAACCAACCATATAATAGTATCTTTGGAAGGTTTAACCTTATTTAAAAGCTGAAGATAAAAGTATGTTAATCACTCCTATTATAAGGAAAGATAACCATCAGATAGATCTTATGTCTAAGTTAATAAGTTTAAATTTTATAGACCTCCTGGTGGATATTTAGGTTGAAGCTGTAGAAAAATTAAATGTAGGTAAAAAAAAGTTTGTGGTTGTTCCCATCAATATTGAGAAAGATTATAGAACTTTGGTCGTGCACTGCCTACTTGTTGAAGAATTGCTCTCAACAAAAATTAAATCATTCATCTAACTAAGCGAGAAGTAGGGTATTATATAATTGACAATGTATTATATTGAAGATCTACCTCAACTTTACTACTAAAATGCTTATCTCTAAAAGAAAACACTTATGTTTTAAGAAAGATATATAAAGGTATATGTAGTCTACACACAAGCTCTAGAGATCTTGCTGCTTGGACTATACGAGCAAATTTCTATTGGCCACTAAAGTTTGAAACCTCTTTATGGACATTCTCATTCCCTCTTCCAGTAGAAGAGGGTTGAGTGATGCCACTTTTAGATCTAGGACCTATTTTAATAGCCATATATTCATAGCTAGTACTTCCAGTTTCAGGCCTGAAACTGAAATCTCCCTTAGTAGAAGAAATTTATTTGCATTTTCTAAAAGTCATTTTTAACTTAAGATGATTTAAAATAAGAAAAAAAAAAAGATAAGGTGTGTTATGTGTTTACCTAGAAGATGACTCTTCTTTTGCAAAAAAACACAAAGAAACTTAATCCTATATAAGGCTTCTACTACATAAAATGCAAAGGAAATTTTTGGCAAAAGTAAAATTAAAAAAAAGAGGTTTTTTTATACATTATCGCCTTCTACTCCAAGTAATGAATGAAGGACACGTGGCCTCATATTATAAACATAGGAAGGATAAACATCTATTATATTGGTTGTATGTAACCTAATGGTCTTTTCAAAAGGATCATTTCACTTCCCCTAACTGCTCTTTTAAATAACTCTTTTTAAGAGAAAATAAGATGAACTTGATCAATTGTCTCCCAAGAGGCTTTTCAAGTCTTTATACATTAAATGCATAAAAGACTTGAGGTGAAATTGATGAAGAAGTCTTTTTTACTCAATATTTTTTATGTTTTGAAAGAGTTCAAATCCATAATAAGGTGAAACCCAATCAAATATAGGGTATGACAAGCCACTTAAACCAATATGCTTGGGCATAGCCATGAAATGAACCCAAGTCTTCATGGTTCTAGCAAGTTGTCGAACACAATATGTTTAGGTTTAACCATGAGCCAAGCTGAGCCCAAGACATCGTATGTAAAACCTTTGATAAAAATCTTATATTGAAGTAGTAAAAAAAATAAATTAAATTAAAATGGAAAAGATGGTTAGAGAAATATTAGAGTCAATGTATAAATAAAAGACAAAATGGGGTTGTAAAAAAAATAAAAATAAAAGAGAATATAGGGGGTTAATATGAAAATTAAGAAAATATAAGAGACTCATATGTAAATAAAAAAAGAAAGTAAGGGTAAGATACAAATAAAAAAAGTTATAACTATAAATAGAAAAGAATTGTTTAGAAATCTCTTGAAATGGTCAGTAATAAAAGGAAAAAAAGAAAGAGGAAAAAAAGAAGTAGAAATATTACAAAAATTACATTAAAAAGAAGAAGTTAGGCTAGAGAATTAAAGAGTGTTAAAAGGAGATTTACATAAGAAAAATTGAAGAAGTCCAAAGGATTCAATCTTAATAGGAGCAGCAAAAATAAAAGAAAAGTACAATGAAAGAAATTTGATTCAACTTGAGATTTCTTCTTTAATTTCTTGTTTTCAGGTGGTAATAAATTCTCTTAATAAGTTGTTTTAACTTGTTTTGTGTTTTTCTTGGATTACTAGACTATTTGGTAAAGGTTCATAGTTTATAAAGTTGAATATAAAATTATTTAATTTGACATAAGTGATGAATAAAAAAATAGGTTAGTAGAGAATTTTTATTTTAATAAATGGATTTGATAAGGTTGATGGGTTTAATATTTATGTTAAATGATGATATATGAAGGAATTATATGTTATTATTGCTGAAAATAATAGAAAATACATAAAGAAACAAGTAAAAATTGTTAAATTTAGAAATAAAAAACTGGAGAGTTTGTCTCTTAGTTTCTTCTTTAAGATTAGGATCATAAGATGACGGGATTTAAAAATTATAAAAATTATATATATTGATACTAGATTTTTTTTATTAAAAAAACCTTGTTTAAATCAGAATGAGAAAACATTGGATATGAGATAAAAACCAAAGAATGATCTAAACTAAAATCAGCATAATATTTTTTTTTATTATTATTTATGAGTTTAGGCATGTAGCGCATAATAATTTTTTTTATTATTATTATTTATGAGTTTAGGCATGTAGATGAAAAAATTGAGTTTAGTTATTTTCATTAAAGTTTTATACTTATATTTTAACTTTTCAAATAAAGAAATTATTTATAAAATCAAGTTTTATAAATCTAGTTATAATCATAACATCAAACAATGTTTTGAGTCAATTGAACCACCCAAAATTTATAAAATTTTAATTCTTGTTTGGAGTTGTTTTTAATTAAAAATATTGAATTATTGAGGGAATGAAAATGAAAAGTGTGTTTATGTATGGACAAGGTTTAAAATTAATAAAGTGTACCTATTAGTACAAATGAGATCATGGACATCAAACAGCAATAAGAAACAATTAGTAAAGCATAAATTTTAGGTAAGTGCTCGGCTTCTTAGATTATTTTGTAAAATTATTTTATAAATTTGTTATTGAGATTGTTGTAAAATACACATTAAAATTTTTATTATACAAATTTAAATTTATTATGTAAATATTAGGTAGACCAGTTTCTAATGATAAGATAAATGTCATGTGAATGAGTTATTTATTAGATCAATTTTTTAATAATATAACTGGAATTTTATAAATAAATTATTGATTATACCAGTTTTTTCATGGTATGATTAATATTATAAAAATGAAAAATTAGTACAATTAGCTTACTGATTTGAAATTAATTATTAAAATTAATGTCTTGTTAAATAAATAATTACGAAAATGTGTTATTGGATTAATTAAAATTAAAATCCTTAATAATGAGTTGTTTTAAAAAATTATATAAATTCTTAAATTGTTTTATTAATTTTATGGTGATTTATAATTGATGAATTTTATGTTTAAAAATTATAAATTTTCTTATTTTTCTGAGAAATAAGTTTTAAAATATTTTTGATGTTACAAATTTTATAATTTATAAGAAATAGAATTGTATGGTGGTGTTAATATAGGTTACCTAAATTTATACATGGCATAGAATATTATTTTTTATTTCACAGATTTATTTTTTTCTTAAAAATATAAAATAATTTTTTTTATATGGCCATACATCAGAAATTATAATTTTCATATTTTAATATATTAATATGAAAAATAATTTTATAAAATAATAAAAAATATTATTTTCGATAAGACGGCTTCAAACTCTAATAGGCGGGGGATCCGACTTCAAACAACATGTTGTTTTTCCTTTCAGATAAAAAACAATTCACTAAAATTCTCGACGTCTTCCTCTCTTCTTTGTTTCTGTTAGGGTTAGCACACACTCTCTCTGTATCTTGCTCCCCGATTGATCGAACTGAGCTTAGAAAATCTTAAAATCCCTAATCCTCTCACTTTCAGCAGGTACAAGATTCTATCCTATTGTTTTTTCTCTCTTTCTTGAAATTAGCATGAACTGTTGCCTGCTGGCTTCGATTTATTGGATCAGATTACAACTATAGCCGTCAATTCAATTAACCATGTCTCGTCGAAGAGACGAAGACGACGACCTTGAAGATGAAGAGTATGAGGAGCAGGAAGAGCAAATAATGGATGAAGAAGAGGAGGAATATTATGAGGGTGAAGAAGAGGAAGATATAGGAGTGTCGATTAAGAAGAGACGGAGATCAGATTTCTTTGATGATATTGCGGAGGAGGAGGATGAGGAAGAGGAAGATGAGGATGATGAGGATGAGGATTATGGTGGTGGTAGTGGAGGAGGTGGTGGTAGGAAGCAGAAGGGGAAGAAGCGGCGTGGCTCAGAGTTTTTTGATGATATTGCTCAAGTTGCCAGTGATGACGAGGAGGATGAAGATGATGGCGAGGACGGTATGTTTGTTTAAATTTTAAGCCTTTTTTTTTTAAGTAATGGTGGTGAATTCAATGCTCTTAATTGAGCTTTTGTAAATGCAGATTTTATAGTTGACGATCACGGAGCTGATTTGCCTGATGAGGGTAGTGGTAGAAGGATGCATCGTAGGCCGTTACTGCCTGCAGAAGAGGATCAAGAAGATGTTGAAGCACTTGAGAGAAGTATTCAAGCAAGATATGCAAAGTCAATGCACTCAGAATATGATGAAGAGACTACGGAAGTGGAGCAACAAGCTCTTTTGCCATCTGTTCGGGATCCGAAATTATGGATGGTTAAGTGTGCGGTATGTTTATCATTCGTCAATGGCCGTGGTTTTCTTATTTGCGGTACTAGATGTATTCATGTACTTATTTAATTGTTCTTTAATATTCATCAGATTGGCCGTGAACGGGAGACGGCTGTTTGTTTAATGCAAAAATACATTGACAAAGGATCGGAGTTGCAAATCCGGTCTGCTGTTGCTCTTGATCATCTTAAAAACTATATATATATTGAAGCAGACAAAGAAGCCCATGTGAGAGAGGTATCCTTCTGCTTTGGGGCTTTCCAGTGATTACTGAATCACTCAACTTTTTGCGTTTTCATGCTTACAGCTGTGACGGATGGAATATGTGATCTATTGATTTTCTTCTGCTTCAGGCTTGTAAAGGCTTGCGCAATATTTTTGGGCAGAAAATCATGCTTGTTCCAATCAAAGAAATGACTGATGTTCTTTCAGTTGAAAGCAAAGTAACTGATCTTTCAAGGGACACCTGGGTCAGAATGAAGATTGGGAATTACAAAGGGGACCTTGCCAAAGTATGTTTTATAACTTATGTTCCTATTCACCTTCTTGTTCTCAGTTTTTCCTTGCTGATTTTTCGTTCTCTTATTTTGAAGGTTGTAGACGTAGATAATGTCCGCCAGAGAGTTACAGTAAAGTTAATTCCAAGGATTGACTTGCAGGCTCTTGCAAACAAACTTGTAAATTTTCACTTCCATTATTGCCCTTTGTTTGGTTGATAGTAGACATATTCGACTGAGCAAATTGTCTTGTTCAAGGTCATGTCTCATCAAATTGGTGACCTCATATAGATGCACCAGGCATTCCCTTTTTTATCATCAATATTACTTTGCCGATGCATGAGATGGTGTGAAACTTAATTATGTTAGTGCACTTCCATAATAGAAGATGGATTTTGTTACCCCTTTTTCCCCAGGAAGGCAGAGAAGCGCCAAAGAAGAAGGCATTTGTACCTCCTCCACGTTTTATGAATGTTGAAGAAGCTAGGTAAATATCGATTGCTTCTTTTTCATTCAAATATCAATATTACTGAATCTTTTTGTTTATTATATGATTATTTGTTGGCCCTGTAAATTTTCAGGGAATTACATATTCGTGTAGAACGCAGAAGAGATCCAATGACTGGTGATTATTTTGAAAATATTGGCGGGGTGCTTTTTTAAAATGGTTTCTTTTATTAAACTGTATCAATGAAGTCAATTACTGCTCAGAACATTAAGCCATCATTTGATGAGCTTGAGAAGTTTCGTACACCTGGAGAGAATGGAGATGGTGATATTGCCAGTTTGTCAACCTTGTTTGCAAACAGAAAGAAGGGCCATTTTATGAAGGGTGATGCAGTTATTGTTGTCAAGGGAGATCTGAAAAATCTAAAGGGATGGATTGAGAAAGTTGATGAAGAAAATGTACATATTAGACCTGAAATGAAGGGTCTTCCGGTAAGAATTTGTTGGTAAATTTAAAATAATCATTTGTCTTTGTATGTTGATAAGAATAGGTTGTGCTTATTGTCTCATCCTTTCATTTATTGGTATTCAAAACTATTTATTGGCAGAAAACACTTGCAGTAAATGAAAAGGATTTGTGCAAGTATTTTGAACCTGGCAATCACGTGAAGGTTGTCTCAGGCACACATGAAGGTGCAACTGGCATGGTTGTTAAGGTTGAGCAGCATGTGCTCATTATTCTGTCTGATACAACAAAGGAACATGTGAGTGATGCTTTTGCTGCATAAATTAATTCTCTGCTTAAGTTATTGCTTGAAAAGGAAACTAATGTGTGGAGCCAATGTTGATATCTGTTGTCTTCAGATCCGTGTATTTGCTGATGATGTTGTGGAAAGTTCTGAGGTAACTACAGGAGCTACCAACATTGGGGGCTATGAGCTTCACGATCTTGTGCTATTGGAGTAAGCCTGTTTGCTTAAAAATGTTATCCTTTTGTCCTTATCATTTGAGACCTTATTTGTTCTTTGGTGTTTATTGCAGTAATATGAGCTTTGGTTTAATTATTCGTGTAGAAAGTGAAGCCTTTCAGGTTAGTCATCACTGAACTGCCTACATTGCTAGGTTTAACTGTCACCTATTTTGGCCCCAGATCCATCCTTTTTCTCCAGGTTCTCAAGGGAGTTCCTGAGAGACCTGATGTTGCACTTGTTAGACTGAGAGAGATCAAATGCAAAATTGAGAAGAAAACCAACGTCCAAGATCGGTACAAGAACACTGTATCTGTGAAAGATGTTGTTAGGATCATTGATGGTCCTTGCAAAGTAAGATTCCCAACCACTGCATGATCTATCTTACCACCACATGTTCATTGGTTAAAGCTCCCCTATTGTCTTGTTAGGGAAAACAAGGTCCTGTAGAACACATATACAGAGGAGTTCTGTTCATCTATGATCGGCATCACCTTGAGCATGCCGGGTTTATTTGTGCTAAATCCCATTCCTGTGTGGTTGTGGGAGGATCACGTTCCAATGGAGATAGAAATGTAAGCATTTCTGTCTTATTTTAGGAATAAAATTTCTGTTTTAGCTGAGTTTTTTGTGCATGCAGCTTTTAATTCTAATTATCCAGGCTTTTTTCAGGTATGTTTGGTTTGAAGTGGATTGGTGTTCATAATCATCAAAAGTTGCTGATAATTGCTAACTGAATAGGAGCTTAAAAAGAGGATTGATAGTCACTGTCACTTTTGTTATAGCAGATTTGTTTTTATATCTTTGTAATTAATTACTTAGAGAAGCTATTGCTATATCATGTTGCTTAATTTTATTTTTTTTATTTATTTTTAAATATTTTATAATCATTATTTGTTAGTAACCTATCGAGGTTAGCAGGACATGATTTTTAAGGTGAAAACTGACTATATCAATTTCAGATCAAATCAGCAGAAATAATTTAAAACAAATTGTCCCTTTTCTCACTCATTAAATTTTCAGGGTGATTCCTATTCAAGATTGAGCAGTTTTAAAACTCCTCCCCGAGTACCCCTGTCACCAAAGAGATTTTCTAGAGGAGGTCTTCCATTTGAGTGTAAGTTTTTTAAAGTGACAACTCTTTTCTTTAAATAAACTTTATCATAATTGGGCTTCCTTAATTGTTATTTACCCAAGAAAGGAAAGAACATTTTTGTTACAATGGTGTCATATTTTTCTCAAGTCGAGCTCTAATATTAACTGCTAATTGAATTCTGCAGCTGGAGGAAGAAATAGAGGTGGACGGGGAGGGCATGATGCTTTGGTTGGTACCACAATAAAGGTACGACAGGGTCCTTTTAAGGGTTACCGTGGGCGTGTTGTAGATATCAAAGGTCAACTTGTTAGAGTTGAACTGGAATCGCAAATGAAAGTTGTTACAGGCAAGTCTTCACCTATCTACATACAATGAAAAGCTAGCCCCTTGTATTCCTGTTTGGTTTATGGAAAATGAATGCTGTTTCAAGTGCAGTTGATCGGAGCCACATCTCAGATAATTTGGTTGTTTCAACTCCATACCGGTAAATACACACTGAAAAATTGTTTGAAATGGTTTTAGGATTCTATCTTTGTGATTAACTATTTTTCACATGTTTTACCAGCGATACACCTCGATATGGTATGGGAAGTGAAACCCCAATGCATCCTTCTCGGACTCCATTGCGTCCATGCACAACACCAATGAGAGATGCTGGAGGTTTGTTCTTTGTATGCGAGTCTATTTAGATTTTGGATGCTTTAATTGATCACTACTCTGGTATATTCAGATTTGGATACTTTGATCAATCATCATTTTGGTATAGAAGTGATTGGTATACATATCTCATGTTTGCAGCGACGCCTATTCATGATGGCATGAGGACGCCTATGCGTGATCGGGCCTGGAATCCTTATGCACCAATGAGTCCTCTGAGGTTTGACCATGAATTTTGTTAATACTAATGCTTTTCCTATTTAAATATCTATCCTGAATCCTCTCTGTTGAATATTTTGATTGATAGTATCACTTTTAAGAATTTTTGGTTTCATTTAGTTTTAGCCATCCCCTGTCACATGCATATTTACTAGAACTGCTGATGATACTGTTTTGCTTAACTACAATCTGTCTAAAATATGACCTTCAATTGGTGGACTCAACTTCATAGGAAATAAAATGGAGAAAGAGAAACTGGTAAAATGGCAGTTGCAGCAGAAACAGTGAATGGGTTGGATTTGAAGATTCAGCAGTTTTTCCTCTTTTGCACAAATATCAATTTAAAATTTGCACATGCCTAGAGGAATGTGTAGTTGTTGTATCAATAGTCATGTACTAATATAGAAAGTTATCTTGGTTCCTTAATCCTTAATGAATTGGTCTTAATAATGTTGTTTCACCTAAATAGTCAAAATAACGATTCAAAGGACAAACTAGAAATAAGAGGCGCAATTTAACACTGCATCTCTAAAAGTTACTTACCTGTTTGCAATAATTTCTTTGCATCTTTAATAGTTCCCCATCTATGCGGCCTATTATCTCACCAGATTGATCATGAATTATAACCATATCTGTTAAAATTATTTCTATATCATTCATCTGTACCATTTTGCTTTTTAGAATTAGACAATTCTTTTCCTTTTGTTGTCTTTAAATTAACACTTCCTGTTGTTGTCTTTAAATTAACACTCTTGCTTTAGTTATTAACAAGTTATTTTCTTTTGCTTAATTTAAAACTGTTGGAGGCCTACTACATTGTTTTACATAGTTCTATTCCAATTTGTGATTTTTCTGTCATGATGGATAACTTTAGTATGATGAAATTAAGCAGATTTAGTAGTGGTTAAGGATCAATATTTATCTTGCTTTGTGGTTTGGTCTGTTCTCTCCTTTTTTTCCTCGGCCCACCAATCTGTTCTTTTCAATTTTTTATAACCAACATTGCCAAATTAGAACATATGTTTGGCATTGCATAATCCTGTTTTCTGGTATATCTGATACTAAAATGAAAAGTGTACTGCATTTCCTGTATTTTGACACTCTGATGTAAGTTTAATGAAAGTATCATCTGACAAATATAATGAACTTTTGACTATGTCACTTTTGTGCATTGTAACTGATAAATGGTCATTGGAATTGTATCCACAAAAATGCAGGGATAATTGGGAAGATGGGAATCCTGGGTCTTGGGGAACCAGTCCGCGGTATCAGGTGAAGAACTTGTATACTTTGACCCTATAAATAGTACAAGTTATTCTATGTTATAATAAAGAAATTGTTCTTTTTCCAGCCAGGAAGCCCTCCCTCTGGAACATATGAAGCTCCAACTCCTGGTTCAGGCTGGGCTAGCACTCCTGGTGGTAATTATAGTGAAGCTGGAACGCCAAGAGATAGCAGTTCTGCCTATGGTAGTTTCTCTTTCAGTTTCACATGATACTTTCAGTGTTTATTTGATTATGTAGGTAACTTTGTGCACCTCTTATAGCCAATGCTCCAAGCCCATACCTGCCATCAACTCCTGGCGGTCAGCCTATGACACCTGGCTCAGCATCCTACCTCCCTGGCACACCTGGAGGGCAACTAATGACACCTGGAACTAATGGTCTTGATATGATGTCTCCTGTTATAGGTTTGTTCTGCACTTTCTTATTTTGCCATTATTCATACTTAATGTGTTGGACCTGCTGATATTTATTAGTTTATATAAAATAAAATATATCTAGTGTGTCCTTTTTCAAGGTTCAGTTTTTGGTTTGTATGTGTCATGTGATTATGTGAATCCAGTTTTCACATTGAATCAAGTGTTTGTATGGTGAGGCTGGGAGATATTAAAAGAAGAAAATTACTTCTGTTTTCTTCGTGAAACAGATATTTCAGGAGTACATGTATTGTTTGCCCCTTTTCAATTCCAGAAAATGAATTGGTGCTTCATGTATTTTCTTTTCTGTTCCTTCTGTTTTTCAGTGGTGTGATTAGAAGCTAGAATTTAATCTTCATGGTGAAGCTTCTCTGAATGAGCAGAACATTTAACTAGATACGATGCATGGAGTTTGATCAGCTTTCTACAAAATCTTTGTGCTGTCATGCCTATTGTCATCTTTACAATATCTAGGCTTGGTATTAAAAACCATTCGTTACAGGTGGAGATGGTGAAGGACCATGGTTCATACCCGACATATTGGTGAACGTACACAGGACCACAGATGAACCGACTGTTGGTGTCATCAAGGAGGTGCTTCAGGTATGTCTTTCCAAAGCAATATGGGAAAAGTTTTCATATGCATCTCTCTGCTGATAACTATTAACTGGATGTTTGAAATCCACGGCAAGTTCCTTAATTATTTTTTTTATGAAGTTGCACCAGTTTATATGGAAGGAATACAAAGTAGAATTGTCATTAGTAAGAGGGAAGAGGGAACAGAGTAGAATTTTTGTCTGAATTGATTCATGCAGCTGCTATGCTAATGCTGGTGTTCTTGGGACCAGGATGGCTCTTGTAAAATTGCCCTTGGGGCGAATGGCCACGGCAAGACAATAACTGCACTTCCTAGTGAAATTGAGATAGTAGTGCCAAGGAAATCAGACAAGATCAAGATCTTGGGCGGTGCACATCGTGGTGTTACTGGCAAGTTAATTGGTGTGGATGGCACTGATGGAATTGTAAAGTTGGAGGACACTCTTGATGTTAAGATATTAGACATGGTCATACTAGCTAAACTTGCACAAATGTGATTTTTGTGATCATACGCGTAAGTTAAAATTGAATGGTATCTACGCCCGGGGCCCTTCATGATAACCTTTAGTATGTGTTTGGCATTGCTGTCTGTGTGGTATTAAAAATGTAGTATTAAAATACATCTAAATGCAATTACAAATGCAAAGACAAAAAATTAAGAGTTATACATTCATGTAACTAACATGAAAAAATGTTAAAAGGAAATTTAAGGTTAGAAACGATATATAATTAAGCACTCTTCACCAATCCCGAGGCACTGTAATTTGTGAGTTACAGCAATTGTGACGCCTTCAGACGACAGTAGCATTGCACGTGTTTTTTTAATTTTTTAGTTACTTCAAATTAATTTTTTTTTTATGTTTCTTTTATTGTTTTGATATGTTAATATTAAAAATAATAAAAATTATTATTTTAATAATATTTTTAAATAAAGAATAATTTAAAAAACAATTTCTACAAGATTCTCAAAGTCCTCTGCCTCTAAACAAGAAGGGCAGGCACCTTTTCAACCCATTTTGTCTTTCAAGTTCGTAATTTTAGAACATGTCTTAGTTAGAGTGGAAGTGCATTCCCCCGTGTCCCTGCAGTCTTTGAAGATGCACGCATCTTAAACATAGTTTGTTACTTTCAACTTATAAAGTGAGGAATTAATCATCTTTTTTTTTTTATTGGTAATTATTGGGGACAACAAGTCTATGCGGCAGATAAAAAAGTAGTTTCTATTACGGTAAGCCACAGTATCCTTAAGGTTCTTCGATCCAGGGAGCCCAACAGATTTCGGCCCACTAAACTATGTGTTTATTTTAATATTTAATATGCTTCAGTTTGATGCATTAACGTTCCAAACTAGGAGGAGCTACATACAAACAGGCTAACTAGTTAACAGAGAGATTCTGGAAGGACAAGAGGTGTGATGAGCAAACCACCTCCTTGTAATTCTTTCATTGTCATCATCATAATATTCATTCTGATACAGCATCAGGTTAAATACAGCACCCTTTTCTGAAAGATAGAGAGACCTTAGCTAAATCAAAACGCAGCGTAGAGTAAGGGAAGTAATTAATTGAAACGGTGTGCATTGGAGGACAAATGAAACGTAGCGTTTCATACAATGTTTAGAAGTATAGTAGATACCATGCCGGCGTGATGCCGCAGCTTATGGTATGTTTGTGCGTTAATGTGGGTTTGCTAAAATATTATATAAACAAAATTGTTATAATTCATAATATTTTTAAGAAAAAAATTATAAAGTTAAAATTTTAATTAGTTTAATATTTAAAAAATAAAATAAACAAAAATATTTTTTAAAAAAATCATAAAAAACATATAAAAAAATATTATAGCAATCATATGAAAAAATATTGTAGCAATTCATAGTGTTTTAAAGAAAAAACTATGAAGTTAAATTTTCAATTAGCCCAATATGAAAAAAAAATAAAAAAAAACAATGTAGGGAAACACTATAGCAATTTATAGTGTTTCATGAGAAAATTTACAGTTGTAATTCTCAACCAGCTCAATATTAAAAATAATAAAATTGATAAAGATAATTTTAGAAAAAATCATAACAAAAAAATCATGTGGAGGAACATTGTAGTAATCCATACTATTTTAACTACAAAATTGAATTCTTAATCAGTTCAATATAAAAAATAAAAAATAAAAAAAAAACAACTCTGAAAAAATAAAAAAATCATAAAAAAGGAAAAAAAAGCAATGTGGAAAAATATTGTAGTAATCCATAGTGTTTTCAAGAAAAAAAAATTATAGAACTAAATTTTCAACCACCTCCATATTAAAAAAAAATCAATAAAAACAATTCTTAAAAAAACACAAAAAAGAAAAAAAGAAAAAGATAATTTTTGAAAAAAGAAGCAAAAAAAAAAATGTGAAGAAAGTTAAAGTTGAATTCTCAATCAGCTAAATATTAAAAAAATAAAATTAACAAAGATAATTTGAAAAAAACATGTAGGGAAACATTGTAGCAAAACAAAAATCATGTAAGGAAACATTGTAATAATCTACAATGTTTTAAAGAAAAACATTACAAAGCAAATTTCCCAATCAGTTCGATATGAAAAAAATAAAATCAACAAAGAGAAGTAAATTTTCCAATAAGCTCGATATGAAAAAAATAAAATCAACAAAGATTATTTTGCAAAAAAAAAAAAAATCATATAGAAAAATAATATAGTGATTCATAATGTTTTAAAGAAAAAATTGCATAACTAAATTTTTAACTAATTCAATATTAAAAAAATAAGCAAAAATAATTTTAAAAATATAAAAATAAAAAAGAAGAAGATAAAGACAATCTTTAAAAAAAACATGTAAAACCTAAAAAATATATTTAAAAAAAAACAAAAAAAACATGTGGCATGGAAAAACTACAGTATTTTTTCCACACCATTTAAAATATTAGTTAATAAAATGAATTTTTTTAATTATTAAAAAGTATTTTTAATATTAGTGAATTAAAATGATTAAAAAATATTAATTTTAAATAATAAAAAAAATTAAAATTTTTTTAAAATACAGATTTTAACCTCGTTTCCACCGTTTTAAATCTTGAAGTCTTCCATCTGCATTCTCCATCTCCTGTAATAATTCCCTTTCCCTTCTCAGCTGATTTGAGCCGTGACAAGAAACCGCGGAAAAGAAAAGACAAATGAAAAAGAATTTGGAGCTGCCCCACCAAAATCCAACAGGAACATAGCAGCTTGGGATACTAGACATGAGAGAATGAAATTATGGAGACTCTGGAGATAAAAGACTTTGAAGACGAGACATCAGGTTTCTGGTTAAGTCGATAGAATTATTATTTTTTATCCCTGCAACTCATTGCCATGAGTCCAAATTACATTTGAAATATGTTTTGATGACATTTTTTTCTTTTTCAAAATCATTTAAGGATATTTAATGGTCATTTTTTTTCAAAGAAAAAATTATAGTTTAAAGTTTTCATTATAGATACTTGCTGATAATCTTTTCCATAATGATTTTTCAAAAAAAAAACAATCAATTGGGAGATTAATTAATAAGCACAATCATTCATTGGCCTGTATTTTTATGCAAAAGAACTTGTATTCATATCAACAATGATTATATTTTTTTCTCATGTGATAGCAAAGAGAGTCCTCAAGAAAGTTTGTGCAATTACAAAGTTCTGTGACCTCTACGTAGATGCAATGCATTCAAAATAGTTTAATAAATTCTCAAAATCCAGAGAAAATCAAGAACGAGAATAAACTTGCTTTCATTTTGGACAACCAATGCAATTCCGTCCTCGCTAATTTGACAACGGTTAAAACAGAGATGGACATTCTAGAACTACGGCAGGCATGTAGAAGATGGCAACTCATTTCCAAATTTAAAGACTTGATCTGCAACGCAATCTCTCACCGCATCTAATTTAGGCAAAGCATCCAGTGATGGCTAAACACCATTTCCCTACACTTCTATGGCCTCTCTAGACTGACAGCCTGCTTAAGCTCCCTTCAAAACTAGCATAATCCATCAGACTTACTTGTGATCACTTTAAAAGATTTGGCTTGCAATCACTTGGATCAAATCATCTTGAAAATCAAATGGAAAAATAAAGGTCTTGATAATGCAATAGTCCATCTGCCTTGGCTCTCATATCAGGTAGCATTCTGCTATTCCACAAATAAGAATATAAGGTCCCTCTGGGTTTCAACTGCAACTTCTATATGCCATAATTTACAGAATCTGGCGAACAAAGTAAAGCCACTCCAGTCCAGTCTCCGAAGGCTTATAGGCATCGGTCAACCGTTCCTGCTAAACAGTAGATAGACTACCTAGCATTTGCAGCACCTGAATCTGACAAAAAAACAAGGCAACGAATGTATGTCTATGTTTATTAGGACAAATGGAACAACACTTGTTCTGTAGGTTGGGGATATCTAGAAACTGAGACACGTGAATGACAAACATTTGCAAAATAACCACTTAAATTAAAGGAAAAACCTGGATGTCCCTTTCTGAAAGCACTAGCTGCACATGGCCTGGCTTGAGACCTATCCTCACTATGAACAAATGCACAAGGGTAAAAGAAACATGAAAATTCCATGATTTTCAAGTTCCGCCCGCAATACCCGTAACTGTGATCAGCAAATAAGTACCAACCACACACTGCATGGCCCAATCTGCAAGTCAACAAGGCCAAACTACATGGCCATACTCAGTATGTCCGAGCGTATCAATGAGAGCCCCCAACCAAAAAGATATGCCCGCTCCATCATTGAAAATGTGAAATGCTGGCACGTCCATCAATAGCCAGTAAAATGCAATTAATCCTTTAATAATGTGTGGCGTGAAGAGCACTAAGTTTTGACTTGACAACCGGCCATCAAAACATCACAACTGTGCCCACTAGAGAATTTTCCTGTTCAATTACAAGCATCCTTCTGAAATCTGACATAATTTATGGTTATCAGCAAAGCAGCTAACTTATCTGCCCAGTATGAGAAGACATTTTTGGGCGAAGCTGTTCTTTTTCAAAGATTTAGCGCTTCTATGTTATCCTCCCGATTACAATTGGTCAAAAACAAAGATGGAGCCTGATGGCAAACGTGATAGATGGCTCTAATGGAACAGCTACCTTAACCTCTTCGTTCCACTGTTTTCACCTGCTATTTCAAACAGTTGATCATGCAACAAGAAGAATGCCCCCTCAAATAACTGTGGATTTGCATGTATAGCCGCTTAGTGTACATTAGGATTGACATGCCCTCAAATGGTATCTCGTAGTTAGCAGCTAAAGCAACATTTGAAAACCAAAATATTAAAGTAAATTTCAGCTAGGCTCCATCTCAATAACAGATGCACCTTTTTTGTTCTTTTGAGGATCCATATAGCTACATATTTAAACCACAGTTAGTTATGCCCTTACAAACATGGAACACGGTAAAAGGCCATAACAATATTTGTTCATCTTCATTTCAGATCCATATAGCTACATATCTAAACCACAGTTTGAATAAAAGAAGATTACATTCACCATCGTACAAGCAGCGGAATTTAGAGTCCTATGCATTCTTGCATGTAGAAGTCATCCAAGAGCTGGTTTAAGAAAATCGACTTCAATGGAAACTTGAAGCTTCCCGCATAACCATCCATAATGTCAACTTTATGAAACAATAAATGGAGAAAAGAAAACACATGAGTTAGGCTTACTAAATGCAGATCATACCTTGCTTACTTTTGTGGCTCCCCTTTAAAGAATCCAAAAGGAGCCAAACTAGAGGATTCATGATTTTCCTAAACAGAAGACGGACACAATTTTGCTGAGGTTAAAATTAAAGCATAAAAAATTGCAATCTTAACATGCATGTGCACGTGGTTTAAAGAAATATCAACCTGTAAATAGAAAGCATGATTAGTGTTGGAAAAGTCAATACCTGGTCAGTTGAATTTTTCCCATGTACCCGCTGAGGCCTGGCATTAAGATCAATCAATTTGTTGTCCATTTTCCCGTCACTATCAGTGTTATTCTCTACCGTTGGAACTGGAGAGGCCCTGTGGTTCTGTTGATTTTCTCTAGCTGTGAGCTTAGGCGGCTGATTTTGGTCCCTTCTTGTTTCATAATCATCAAGCGGTTGTTGTCCTTGTTCCTCTGTACAGCCAGGTTTATCCCCTGGAAACTAAATAAGACAATCAAACAAAGCGTGTTAATTCAGAAAGCTTCTTACGTATTTGATACAGAAATCAAAACACTTCAATCCCGAGAGACAAACCTCAACTCTCTGCCTCAACAGGAGATATCTCCCATGGGTTCTTTTACCACCAACATGCACTATCATATCACATTGCAAGCAGAGCGAACTGCCATCTATCTCGCAGTAAAAGAAAGCTACATATACATTTCAAGCCAAGGGAAGAATAAAAAACTTCAAAAATTCATGTCCCGTGAAAAAAAAAATTGTCAGCAAAGACAGGCCTGCATACCTGGTGCCTTTTCACATATGTCACACCGTGGAACATCACTAGGATCTGCAAGTCCTACTCGTACATGCCGGCTAGCTAGCTTGTTACACATATGAACCTGCAATTCCAGCACAAAAAAACAGAAACCCATTAGCTTAAACATGACAAATTCGATCATGCTTACTTAAAAAGACCAATACTGGAACCATCATAAAAAAACCTATCAAGCTTGATATTTCACAATAAAAGATCGTCGCTTCATAGGCTTAACAAGGAAATAACAATTTTCACACTTCTAATATCAAAGAAAGAAAAGAAAACAAATATTTTTTTTACCAATCCAATGAAGCCCGTCTCGATTTATCACATACAGAGCTATATTATTACCTTAGCGCTTAAATTGTTCACTTAATCAATACAATTAATATAATTCTCAAAAAAAGAAATAAACACAATTAACAGAAAAAAATGGAAAAAGGAGAAAGTGATTGATTTACCTTCTCGTCGCAGGAGCGGCAAAGCGCGGCTTCGTCAGCTGCACAGAAAAGAATCGCAGCTGCGCTCTCACACACATCACAAAGTATTCGCATTTCCGTTTTTTGGAATCAGTTTTGGTTCTTTCTTTATTATTGTTACTATCCTTTTACCTTTGAATCTGTACTTTCTATTATTTCTCTTTTCTCCACCTCATCACCATTTGTCAATATTTCATGAGATTAAGATTATTAAGTTAAACAGTCAATGACAAACAGATTAGAGAGGAAGATTTAAATGGTGAAGAGGAGAGGAGAGGAGAAGGGATGAGAGCATACAACAGGACTTGCTTATGAGTCTATGCAACTGGAGACGAGGAGGAAGAAAGGAAAACCGAGTGATATTCGTCGTATGCTTTGCCAGCCTTCTGCTACGCATACAAGTCTCTGGTTTATGTTAACTTTTGGTACGCTCTTTGTCTGGCTGACACGTTTTTTTTATTTTTAAAAAATAATTAAAAATATAACTACAATTATTTTTAAAAATTATTTTTAATATTAGAGCATAATCTAAAATATTAATTTTAAATAAATAAATAAATTTAAATTTTTATAAAAATCATTTTAAAAGGTAAAAACAAACATTATCTAAATAAATAAATAAAACATTTCTTTTCTTGAATATGGAAAAGATTGATAATTTGTACATTAGTACAAACTTGAAAGGTTAATTTATAGATAAATGAATATTTTTTTTACTTTAAAAATATCTTTTTTCTCATCAATTTTTTCATGTTTTCTATTTTTTTATTTCTTAAAAAGTAAAGTGGAAAAGTGAAATGAGTTAAAAGGATTAATTTATTAGTAGTTTAAGAAAATAGAGACTAGTTAGTTATAAGAAAAAAAACTATAGAGATATTAAAAAATATATATTTTTATTTTATTTATCCTGTCTTGATTTTTGAGTAAGGTAAGAAAATTTAATTTATCATGAATTTTATTATTTTAATATAAATCATTTGATTTTTCCTTACTTTTTAATATATATAACCATATTCAAAGGTACATTTAATTATGAGATTAAAATGACTTGTATATATGATAATTTCCATTCAAAATTAGAAACATGTAATTTTATAGTATGTTTGATATCGTGGTAACTTTTATGATTGTGATTTGAAAAAAAATATTTTATAAAAAGTATTTTTAATTGAGGTTGGTTTGGGATCTATATATGTTTGGTTAAAATAATGGTTGAAATTAAGGTTAAACAGAAGGTAGTTTAATGTGTTTGGTTAAAAATATTTTTCAAATTGAAATTATAAAATAATTTCAAAAAAATACATATTAATATTAATAGTTTTTAATTTAAATACTATAGATGTAACTACTATTGTTACGTCATAAAATAAATAATATTTTATATAAAATAATTTTTATTATACCATTAAACTATTTATAATTTTGTCACATATGAAATATATCCGACAATGATTACAGTTTTATTGGTTTTTTAAGCGGGCAACAATATAAGGTAAAATATAATTAAAAATAAAATTGAAATTGCAATCAAATTCTGTAAATATTACGTTATCAAACAATTTTCGTTTAATTTATGCAGTGATACTTTATAATGTTAAATACTGATTTTTTGAATAAAATACAATTAAAAAAATATAAAATTTATATTTTTATTTTATTGGGTCAGACTTGATTCAATGCATTTAGCTTTGGATCAAACTGATAAACACTAATTTTTCAAATAAAGCACAATTACAAAAATAAAAAATAAAATTTATTTTACTAGGCCAAATCAATTCGATGTATTTAATTTTAGATAGGATCTAATCCGACTAAAATAGTAGAGAATGACTCTATTAATCATATGAAGAATAAAAAAACATTATTTACACAAATGAACAGTAAAAAACAAATTATAATTCACACTTTACTCCATTAAAAGAAAAGGAAAGTAACATTGAACTGCTTTTAACAGCCCAACATTTTAAAAATAATTAATAATGGGATGCATGAATGGTAATATATGTTCCCCTTATTACCCAACACCGATTTTTTTGTGGTTTGCTTTAACAGCAAACGCAATTATGTTTTCACTAATGAATTACATGCATGTAGCTTGTAGATGGAATGAACAATTAGGAGCAATGAACATTATTATTATGATGTAATTTGAAGTTTTAACTATGATGTTATATCATATAAGTAATTATATTTAGCGTCAACAAGTAAAAGGAATTTCATCACCTAAGCAAGGTGAAAGAATGACTTATTTGTAGGTGGATGTGTTGACTAGCAACTCTAAGCATGTTTGGGAATGTGGTTACTGTTGCTTTTTAAAATGATTTTCATTCAGAAAAGTGTGTCAATAATATTTTTTTATATTTTAAAAATTATTTTTAAAATCAGCACATCAAAATAATTTGAAAACATTAAAAACATATTAATTCAGAGTAAAAAAAAAATTCAAATTTTTTAAAAATGTTTTCAAAACACAGTGCCAAACAGTATCTAAAGCAATTCAGGTGTACTAAATGAAAAGTTTAAAGTAAAAAAAATATTATTTTAATTTTTTCATGTTTATTTTATTTTTTTAAAAAATATTATTTTTACATATCTCTTAAAAAAATCAAAATTAACAAAGTGGAACCAATAAAAAATAAATTAATTAAATATAGCTATATATATATATAAAAATAACATAAAATTCATTAAAAAAATATTTCTTTCTCTCACTTCAATACAATTAACTTTTCAAAAGTTTTTTTTCATTAGAGTATACATAATATAAAAAATTATATTTATATTATTTAAAATACTATTTTCTTAATTCAGTTTTTGAAAATGACATTGAAAATGCTCTTAGGATCCTTTTTACCAAACGTTATCCACAATGTTTATTAAAAGGGTGTTTATAAATATATTAAATGTTATTTTTAAATGATTTTTATTTAGAGATATATTAAAATTATATTTTTTATTTTTAAAAACTATTTTTAGCATCAACAAATCATAACAATTTAAAAAAATTTAAAAATAATTTTTTAATGAATTTTTCATAAAATATTGTTTGGAAGATAATTACACATAAACAAAAGTTTTTTCATAAAATATTATTTGGAAGATAATTACACATAAACAAAAGTTTAAAAATATCTAAATACTAAGGTGTCATATGGTAATGCGGTTGCACCCGAGGGTAAAGCAAACCACATGTTTTTGTGTTTGGTTATGTTTCAAACACGGTTTTATTTTGGTAGGACCTATCAACGCTTCTGGCTGAACCTGTGGTTTAAGAAAAGTTAGAAAAGGCATCTTAGCACTAGTAGCAACCTCATTTTTATTCATCCATTGACAGATCCCAAAGAAAAAAAAAGGTTGTTGTAGAATATCAAACTCTCCCAGCTAGAATGATTCAAACGACACCAATTAATCACTAGAAAAAATGCAATCGTTTCTTCTCACCTAGCAGATCCCTTCTTTCTCTCATTAAAAAAATTTAAGATCACAAACACACTTTATTATAACTATTCTTCAATCTACTGTCAAAACTAATTTTCCCTTCTATTTTTCTACCCAATACGCCTTTCCAAGCTCCTAATCTTGTAGATTTAATTAATAAAAAAGCATTTTTTTATTTGTTTTATTTTTTCACTGTCAATAGTTTTGTATATCCGTTGTGCCTTCCATCTTCACAAACAACACCAAAAGTTTCAAATGATATTTAATGAAATCACCTTGTTTTGTAGATGCAGGAAAAAAAAAAAAGAATTGAAGTCCATTTTCTTGTGTATTGCTTCTCACAATATTGTATTTATTGTTGATGAATTTAATTGTAAATTTGAGTTCATGATAGAGGCAAAAGAACAAGGAGACCTTGAGAAATTATTTGGAAAAAAAAATGGTGTTACATTAGAGAGTATATGTTTATGTTTTTACAAATATTTAAGTAATTCTTTGTTTTTAATAATACATGAATTAATAGTTAGGTGTTGTGTATTGTTATGGGCTACAATATTCTGAATATATCACTCTATGAGGATTGTTAACCAAGCACAATAATTTCTTGTATAGATGCTGATATTAAAAAAAAATTGGGTGTTGTGAATTAGGTTTATTATCCATCTGTATTTAAAAAAAAATTATGACATGACTAAAAGATTGATGTTTAGTCTCAAGTGTAGGAGTGTCAAAGTAATAAATAGCCCAGAAAAACTAGGATCGAATCACATGGAGGTTAATTGTATAAACTATAAATAAAAAAGAATTAATAACAGAAAAGGAGTTTAAGAGAGCTTTGAGATGTGATATTAATGTAAGGATTAAACAAGGATAGAATAATTAACAAGGTTAAAGGATCCACTAATGGTATTTTAAATAAGTATAGTATAGACTCTTTTTATCACGCAACTGGAAACCACACACAAAAAATGTTACAATCAGATTATAAATTGTTAACATGATTATATTAGTTATCTTATTCGAATAATGTTAATACTTATACATGTTGTCAGGTATTCATGATTATAACTTATGTTAACAACAAATCAAGTTCCTTTCATAGCACAAGTGTCGGTTATATCATACAGTTGGACTATAAAAGTGCCAAGTATTTGTTATACTTAGGGTTATATAATATAAATTTAGATTAACCATTTAACAAGTAAAGTATTAAAAGTGAACAAGATAACAAATACAAAATATGTTAGTATCAAACATTAAGGTTCATATTGAGTTTATATTATATTTATTCTTATATCATTAGTGTAACCTTTTCACCTTGACATAATAAACTTAACTAAATATAATTTCAGACTTCTCTGTTGTTGCTATATTTTAAAATTAAAAATGACGTTTTTGAATCTTAGACTCCAGTGAAAGTTTTAGGCCTATGTTTTAGCTTTCAATCCATATAAAGCACACCTAAATCCAAGTTTTACAGCTCTAATTATGATCTAATGACTAAACAGTATTCTAGTTTGGATTGAACTAGAATTTCTTTTTTAAGTTTGGCCCTCTTCTTGTCTTTTAAATTTTAGAAGTTAAACTCATCAATTAATCCTTTTATTTATGTGATAGGCCTGCATTTAACATGAATATTTACCATAAGTTAAATGTATCTTATAATATTAGACATGAAATTATAAAACATACTCTAGTTAAGGAGTTATTAATACTTTAAGTGTAAAATCATGATATAAACATTGATAAAAATACATTTTTAAGTACTAATCAATTTACATTTTTGTTCGATAATATTGAATTACAGATTCATTGTTTTATTAATTCAAATACTATTGTTGTCATTTTAGGCCAAAACTGTGCTGCTTTATTTTATATTGATTTTAAAACATGATGCTACATAATGCCTGATTATATTGGTTTCTTTTGAGATTTGAGAATTTGGAGGCGAGGGTTTAAGAGAAAGAACCCACAATTTCACTATCTAAAAGAAAAAAATAATGTGAAGTTGTTTTATCTATTAAGGATTTTGGATGATGAAGAAACTATTCAGATAATAAAGAAACTAAGCTGATTATCTATTTTTTGAATTACCTTGGTGAAGGACTACTGTAGTTTGAATGTTTTATCATATTAAAATTTTGATATAATATAAGAGTAGTGCTTTTTTTATCAGAATTTATATATAACATATTCAAAAATACTATTTGTACTAATGTTTCATGAAGATTTACAGAATTGATGTGTGCTGTTTTTGCCATACAGGCATATTGTATAAAATGGCTATAATTTTGATAAAATGGTCATTAATTTTAGCTAATGTCATGTGTATATTTTTGTCTATATATATATATATGGTTTAAGTTCATTTTGGGACTACAAGTGTTCTGCTTTGAATTTCATTGTTGTTTATTTTTCTAGTTGTTTTACATACTTGTATGTGAACTACACTTCCATCCAATATTATGCAAATTATTAGCATATTATAATTCATAATGTTTGCTTTTAAATATGTTATCCAAATAGGAATGGAAAGTCCTAAAATTATAGATAAAACTGTTTGGAATAAAGAAATGTTGAATGTCTTTTGTGACCTTTGCATCTAGGTTATCAACATGGGAATGAGACCGAATACTCATTTCGACAAAGTTGGTTGGAAATATTTGTTGACATCTTTCCAAGAATAAATTTATCATGCATTCACTAAGACACAATTGAAGAACAAATAGAATGATTGTAAAAAGGATTAAAGGATATGGACGAAGTTCATTTCCAAAACTGGTGTGGGTTGGAGTAATAAATTAGGAACAATTTATGCAAGTGATGAGTGATGGAAAGCAAGAATTCAGGTTATTTGTCTTAATCCTTAATCTTTAATTTATTTAAATCTCAGTTTAGTAATTACTATATTATTTGAAGTTGTATCAAATAATTTCATTTGTTATGTGTAGGAGATAAGTGATGAGTGATGGAGATCGCATGATAATTTGACATTTGCAGAATTTGATCGTAATCTTAGTTATGTTCCTAATAGGATTTTACCTGATGTTGTTGCACGATATAAAATCAATGGAAATTGTAGTCAAGGCAATATGAATTTCGTACGTAATGAAATTGTAAATAGTTTAATGGAATAATAGAAAATACTTTATATAAAGTATTGTTTGTTTCATGATATAATAATAGTAGTTAAATCTATAATATTTCAATTAAAAAACATCAATATTAATATGAGTATTTTATAGCTATTTTATCACCTTCATTTGAAAAGCTTGCCTATTTGTGAAAATGGTAGCGGTGGTGGTTTATAGTGCTTTTTACTTACAAATGCATCAAAATAATATTTTTTCATGTTGTAAAAATTATTTTTGACACCGACACACGAAAAACGATTTGAAAATGTAAAAAATAAAATTATTTTTCTGATTTTTTTTTTAATTTTAGGAACACGTTACCAAACACATTAAAAACTACTTTTTATTCAACCTTAATTTCAATTATAATTTTAATCAAATATATATTTTTTCAAACTAATCTCAACTAAAATAATTTTTTTCAAATCATAGCTATAATAACAACTTTAATATCAAACATACTCTAATTAAGTGGTAGTGTCTTGCAAACATTTCTAACATTAATATAACATTAATATGCACATGAGATTCAATAAAATTATTTTTTTATAGTTAGTTAATTTCCAGTGTCCAATTAGCAGCTCAATTAAAATTAAAAATATTTTATTTTTTAATTATTTTAATATGTTAATATTAAAAATATTTTTTAAAAAATAAAAAAAATATTATTTTAATATATTTTTAAATAAAAAATACTTTAAATACAATTATTTGTTTGGAAACAAAATTTAAATCATGTTCTTTTAATTTTTTTTAAAATATTATGAGATTTTATTATATTTTTAAATGATTTAAATGTAATAATATTAAAAATAATAACTTTTTTAATAAAAAATATTATTTTAATATATTTATAAATAAAAAAAATTTATAATATGAAACAACAAGGCTGAGCCTGTGGATGGGTGCCTCCTCTCTGTGCACGCACTACATCCACCATTGCGCCTCCTGGCTTTGACTGATGTGTTAGCCGCCATCATGACCTCCGTAGACCATGAACTACGGATAAGGTCTCAGTGGATGGCTAAGTGTCGAGATGTTATTGATCATCAAATCGTAGCTATGACATGACAGGTGTGTCTATTAGATTGGATTTGATGTCACAGCCAAACAATTATGAGTCGTGGCATTCTTGCTATGGAAATAAATGCTACTGAGATTTCTTTAAGACAGACTTGGAGGGCTACTTGAGATCTGCTGGTCGGAAGGATTTTAATCATGATTTCGAAGCCAAGAGTTGGTTTTAAAAATGAAAATGAAAATGGTGCGATAAGGAGAATTAAAAACGTGGCATTGTAGCACTGGTTGGTCGGAAAGACAATGTCAAAACTGAAAAGGATGAATCCACGTCATGATATTCAATCGCCGTAATAACTTCACAACCAAGACAAAACAAAATAAAAAGAAATACTGAAATAACACTGCTGCACAAGCCAAAATAGCGTATTTTTAGATTTCGTGATATTTAATTTATCTTGCGGTCAAGAAATTTAATATTTAATTAAATATCATGGATTAAAACTGTAATATAAATTTAGCTGATATTATATTTTTTAGATTTCGTCGACGAGTATAGTGATATTTGTCCCTCTCAAAAACTCCATTTTACAGCACTACACTTTCTTGCTTGGTTTCTCTTACTTCGTGGTTTTGATCGTGTGTGGATGTGTGTTGCTCACACTTGTCAGTATTTCTTGAGGCTATATTGAAAGAGAGAAAAAAAAGAATGGGTACTCGATAGAAATGGTGGTTATAATTTAAAAAAATATTTTATAAAAAATATTTTAATTGATATTACTTTGGA
>NW_011499915.1:372528-375294 GCF_000495115.2 Populus euphratica
GTTAAAATTATAATTAAAATTAAAATTAAATAAAAAAATAATTTAATATGTTTGATTAAAAGAATACTTTTCAAATTGAGATTATAAAATTATATATATATTGGTGATTTTTAATTTAAATATTGTAAATTTAATTATTTTATTATATCATGAAATAAATAATATTGATATTAAATATTTTTTATTATTCCATTAAACTATGTGTAATTTTATCACGTACTAAATCTATCCAACAATAACTATATTTTTTATGGTTTTTTAAGCACGCAACATCAAAAACTGAATTTTTTATTACATCATCAAGCAATTTTTTTTTAATTTTTTAAATAAAATATAATTAAAAATAAAAATAAAAATTGAATTTTTAACTAAGTCGGACCCAGTAAAAATATAATTAGAATTGTGATTAAATTCCATAAATATTACATTATTATGCGATATTTTTCTATATAATTTATATAATATTTTAAGATAATATTAAATACTAGTTTTTTTAAATAAAACATAATTTAAAATTTTTTTATTTATATAAACAGTGCCAAGTGAAGTGAATAGTATCTAAGTAAATTATTTCACCTGATTGCTAGATGCATGAGAAACAGCTCAGAGCTGCTTATCATAAACTAGCGGTTTTAACAAGCTCCACATGTATAATAATTTTTATTTTATTATTATCGAATGAATTATTTATACGGTTTACTTGAAAAATAATCGCAGGCGCATAAACAAACGGCCAAAACTTAAGTTGAAGAAACGAACAACGTGCGAGTTGTGAAAAGATAAAAATGGGAGACCGGAAGAGGATGGGTCCGTGAGAGTTCGAGAAGCTGGGGGAGGGGGGGGCGACACGGAATCGTTTAGGTGGACCCACAAGTGAAGCCCCGAAAAGGGTAGCCGATGAGTTGGTTATCTTGAGTCCTCACTGAGCCCAAAAATAGTCAAGAAATTTGATTCGGCAATTTATTCATGGCCACAGACTTCTGAGATGGTGTGTGGTGAAAGCTCCACCTATCTCATTCTCACCCACCTATCTCATATACTGTCCCCCCTAACCCGCTTCGCAGTTTTTTTTCTTTCAATCTATTATTTTCAAGCCGTTATTTTTTAAAAGGTTTTTGCAAATATAATAGTAGTTATTATTTAAAATATTTTTTATTTAAAATATATTAAAATAATTTTTTTAATTTTAAAAAAAATATTTTTTATATCAACACATAAAAACAATTTAAAATCTACATGTAAATTAATTTTTTATGGGTTTTGTGTGTTTATTATTATTATAAAATCTAAGTCTAATTCAGTAATTTAGTGGATTAATTCGAAGATTTACTATTCAAGATCTTGTTAGGATTAGATTTTCCGTTGAACGGAGTAGATGGTAGTTGGATTGATATGGTTAAAATCTTGGTGAGATTTTATTTTATTTTATTTTAAAAAACCATAATAATATTATTTTGATTTTTTAAAATATTAAAATAAAATTAATAGGTTTGAATTTAAAATAACTGGATGACAAGCTTTTGGTTGCAAACCCTTTTTATATATATATATAAATTAAACAAAAACAATTATGATGTTTTTTTTTTAAGTTAAATTTAGCTCTGATGAGATACATGCCTGTATCATCATCCGAGGCAGCGAGAAGTTCTTGGGGCAAGTAAACGTTATTGTAAAGCATTTTCACACACATTAATATACCAGAAGTTTCATCCAGTAAAAGTAAAAATAGAGGAGAGTATAGTTGAGTCCAGATAGGACTAGACAGCCTGCACTCCAGTATTTTAATTATATTTAAAAAATATATATATATATATAAAAACAAACCGGCTCTAAATATTGGTCAAACTAAATTTGGTCGTCTGGGATGAACATATGGCTGAGGCAATGGATATTAACTCTAGCATCTTTGCCCATTATAGGCCCTCACCGGCAAAGGCCGAAGCAGCGATGGGGACCGTTTTTCAGGCAAATAAATGTCGGGCCTCTTGCGTAAGCACATGCCCATGATTGGTGCTAAAATTAAAAAAATCCTAAAGCATTTTCTTTCAGTACTCGATAGAAATGGTGGTTATAATTTAAAAAAATATTTTATAAAAAATATTTTAATTGATATTACTTTGGATAAATATATATCTAGTTAAAATTATAATTAAAATTAAAATTAAATAAAAAATAATTTAATATGTTTGGTTAAAAGAATAATTTTCAAATTAAGATTATAAAATTATATATATATTGATGATTTTTAATTTAAATATTGTAAATTTAATTATTTTATTACATCATGAAATAAATAGTATTGATATTAAATATTTTTTATTATTCCATTAAATTATGTGTAATTTTACCACATACTAAATCTATCCAACAATAACTATATTTTTTATGATTTCTTAAGCATGCAACATCAAAAACTGAATTTTTTATTATACCATCAAGCGATTTTTTTAATTTTTTAAATAAAATATAATTAAAAATAAAAATAAAAACTAAATTTTTTAATTAAGTCGGACCCAATAAGAATATAATTAGAATTGTGATTAAATTTCATAAATATTACATTATTATGCGATATTTTTCTATATAATTTATATAATATTTTAAGATAATATTAAATACTAGTTTTTTTAAATAAAACATAATTTAAAATTTTTTTATTTATATGAACAGTGCCAAGTGAAGTGAATAGTATCTAAGTAAATTATTTCACCTGATTGCTAGATGCATGAGAAACAGCTCAGAGCTGCTTATCATGAACTAGCGGCG
>NW_011499915.1:377249-410744 GCF_000495115.2 Populus euphratica
GAAAAAAAAAAAAAAAAAAACAGTTTCCTTAAGGGTGTGTAGAGTGAAACAACAGTTATTTTTTAAAATATTTTTATTAAAATAATATTTTACTACTTAATTACCCACTCACTGACACCTGGCATGAAAGTTTCTTTTTAAAAGTAGTTACTAGTGAGGGGGGAGGTGTGTGTAAAATGATATATTAATAAAATACTTTTAAGTATAATATTATTAGAAAATAAAAAAAATAATAATGTATTTATATAGGACATAACATGTTAGGATTTATTAATATATAATATAAAAATATATTAATTTGATATGCTAGTGCATTTCATATTTTAATTTAGATAATATTGCTAAAAAATACATTCAAATCCAAAACATGCTACATCATACAATGACCATACATCTTAAATCATATAAATTGTGTTATAAAATTATAAATCATATAAATTATGTTATAAAATCACGATACCATAGAAAATAATTATATTTTCAATGTTTTCCCAACACAAAAAATGATTATACATGCACGCCCACAAACACATGCACATAACTAAATAACAAAATAAATTCTTTTTTTTTTCACCATTACATTTTTTATATCTTTTTATTTTTTATGAGTGGCTAAATAGTTATATTTAATATTCTATAAATGTCAATAATTTTTTAAAAAAAAATTAAAATATTAATAAGTGATTTTTAACTTATTTTTAATGTTATAATCAAATATTATAAAGTAATTTTCAATTTATTTTTTATGATATTATAAACATAAAAAGTAATTAATTTATTTTTAAAAAATTACTCTTTATTAAAAAACAAGGTAAAAACATGTATTCCAATTTTTAAGTTGATTGCAAATAGCTTTCCAATTTTTACTAACCAATTTTTTTAAAAATAATAAAATATGAAAAAAGTTGTTAAAATGATTTACATACAATTATTTATTATAAAATAAACAAAGCTGGTAGTTATAATACCGATTTGACCCAGTCCTGGATCATAAACAGAATGAATTAACTCGAGGATGAATCCAAACTTTAACTTAAAAAAATAAATTCTAAAACAAAGTCACACAGACACGTATATAAAAGAAATGCGCGTTTTTTGTACTGACCTTGCCCGGACCAGCCATAGATCGGCGACGAGTTATCAAGTTTTCTTATAACAGTACTGATGAAAACATAATCGGGACTTCGACCGGGTACTGACTGACACAGTATCAGTGGCGTAACTTCAGCTAAGGCAGTTTTCAGGATGTAATTTAATCCATATTTCATCATCATCATGACAGTTTGTTTATGACAGAAATGTGCGAACTAATCACACGTTATTGAACATTAATTCATTGGCTTAAAGTAATTATTGTAGGTGATGGGACATTGGAGTAATGAGGAGAGAGAGAGAAGGAAGGTTCTAAATTGACTGCCATACATGAGATCGAGTTGTTTCACCAGCAACTAGTCCACAGCTACTCATTGGCCCTTCACTTTTCTTGAGTGTCGTTACCGTGGTATGGAAGCAAGAAATATTCTATCACATAAATAGCAACTTTCCCGGTTAACACTGCAAATCCATCATATTAATGTGGTCGGTCAGTCAGTCACTGTCGTCTTTCGCATTAAGTTCCTCGAGTTTACAGCAGTATTGAGGTAAATTAGCAGTAATTGAAGTGATTAACCATGACAGTGACACGTGATCTAGATCGAGTTCCTAATATAATAATCTGGGACATGGGACATACAGTTAACTTTATTCACATGGATCTTTGAGTTGTCCTAAAAAATATCTGGAGCTCCCTCTTTTATAGGTTCTCTGTCGCTTCTTCTTTTACATGTTCTTTTACAGGTTCTCTGGTGGGAGCACTGTTATTTCAGCCTTTCTTTTTTCCATGTATCCATGAGAGAGCGAAAATGCACAGCAGAGTTAGATCAGCACGGGGCTTGCCCTTTTATAATTTGGCATGAAAATCCCATTTCATTCGAGCTTATGCTTGCAAGTTTGTTGAACTATACCATCAACGACAGCTAGCCACTTAACTTCCTTGTTAAGCTAGTCTTCCATTCGTTATTTATATATATCCTTATAAATTTGATTGGACCATCGATCCTTCCACCTTCTTAGTCGGGAGGAATGGATGGACCCATAGAATAATAGGCGCCGGCGTGCAACCTGATAATAATTGCCAAGCAAAAGTGTTATCTCCCTGAGACGTCCATGTACAAATTTTATTATTGTATTGCTGATTGGTGTCTCGGATGCTCCCTTTTGTCAGCGCCTGAAGTGCTTCCATCATGGCTACCCCTAGTTGACCAAAACTGAGATACGGCGAGAATTTAAATAGTCTTGTTTCTGGTTGACACGAAAAAATTATATTAACAAGAACAACAGGGATATTGCTATACATGGTTGATATATAAAATTCAAGAAAAAACAAGAATCTTGACCAAATCAAGAGGAGAACACAAGAAAATACTTGCACGTCGCTGGAAAAACTACTTCAATATAATTTGACCAGTTCAGAAGAATAAACAAGAATTAGATTCATTCTATAGCTTGATTATCAACCCCAGAAGACCTAAGACAATACAAGGTGGATGGCCATAAATACTTTCAACAGCTCTGTTTCTTTACACTTTGTGCCTTGCATCATTTTAGTAGTTGATCTAACCGACAAAAAGGTGTGAATGCTACTACTGCTGCTCTTTCATCGATATTATTAAATTTATTGTCCTGTTATCTTAGATCCCCTTCATCACCACCGAAAAGGTGATCCGTGATTCACGAGCATCAGCATTAGAGGAAAAGAAAAGGCGAAATTTCATGCTTTTTTAAAACCAATGATCACGGTGTTTTGGTTTATGAGACTGCATTTTTGTCAACCCTTCTTCATGATTTAGTCAAAGCTACCATTGAGAAGTACAGCGATGTTGCGAGAGTATACAGTAAACTTGGATATGCTCGCTATATCATGGGCGTGCATATGCAAGTCTTGCTACTTGATTATTCCCACCATTTTTTATGCAACAATGCTTCCTTGGTTATGCCTAGTACAGTTAATTAGTCTTCTTTCAATGTTATCTAACTAGATAGTCAGCCAGTAGCCTAGCACCATCACATATTTTACGCTCGTATTGTAATCAAATAGCTAAAACTAGATTTGTTTGCCATGAAGAAAAAAATATGAGATTTGAGTCATTAGTTTAATTAATAATATAAATAATACAAGAATAATAAAAAAAATTAACAAAAAAATAAAAAATATATATCAAACTCTATTTAAATTATTAGACAACCTAATATAAAGATGTAAAAACATATAAAAAAAACAATTTAAAAAACAAGTCATCTTAAATAGGCAATCTCACAAACTTTGTTATCATAAATATAAAATTGAGATTGAGATAATCTTATAAAAAAGTATAAAGTAATATTTAAAAAATAAAATTGAAAAAAATCAATTTGAAAAAAAACAAAAAAAAGGTCAACTCACATTAAAAAAATCAATGATTATGGTTACAAACGAGAGTTAACTCAATAAAAGGTCAACTAAAAAAAATAACAAAGTATAACTAAAAAAAAATAAGAAATAAAAAACATTAGCTTTAAAAGAGGAAAGAAAAACCCAAGCAAACTTGATAAATTTTTTAAATCTAATCTAATATTTAAAACTTACAACCAGTGAAATCCTGGATCCGAGCTCAATTAATAAGTTTAATTTTCAACTACTGTATTATTAGATGATGAAATTACAAAAACATTTCCGAGCTCAATTAATAAGTTTAATTTTCCACTACTATATTTAATGATGAAATTATAAAAAAAATTAATAAAAAACTTGTAAAGGAAAAAAATATAGCAACAAAAAGATGGAGATAAAATCTGATGGGAAAAAACCCAAAAAAGATGAAATTATAAATAAATTATTATTTTTAAATTATTTTAAATAAAATAACTAATAATTAAAAAAATAAGAATTGAATTTGAAATTGTAAAAAATTATAGGAATGAAATTGAAAAAAGCTGTAATTTGATAGATATTTATAGATAAAAAAATTAAAAAGAATGAAATTAAAAAATATTCATGATTTTAAAGATTATTACTAAATAAAAAATTAAAAGGATAGGATGAATGTGAATGATAAATAATTTTGTAGGGGATGGTTTGAGTTTTTAAAGGGGTTGACATTGAATTTGATACGGACAGAAAGAAAATAATAATAATAATAATATATGTTAATTATAATAATAACTCTAAGTAATCTTTAAATTTATAATAAAATAAATGTTAAATAATAAAAAAATATGTGTGAAAGAGTTATATTGATTATATCTTTAAAAATATTAAAATAATTTTAAAAGACCAAAACGCCACATAATAACAGGCATTATAATTTTTTAATCTGGTGTTAAATTAATAATTTGACTATAAAAAACAACAAAACCAAGCTATTATAACTTGTAAAATACAGTCATGTCATGGTAAAATGATTACATCATCCGATACCTATATAAAAAATTTAATAAACAAGAGACAATTTTATTATTAAGAAAATTAAGTTTTTTAATTTAATTGTTAAGAAAAACTCACCCATCACTATTTTTCAGGGCGGCTCTGTTAGTAAAACAGTCCCGATCTATTGAAATTAAATTTCCCGTCCCCTCCCACCAAAAGATTCCATCCGTCCTCCTTTATATCATCCACATGGAGAATTAAAAAATAAATAAATCTTAATTCCCGATTGAGAAAATCTTCAATATTTCCATCACATATATACGCCTTCTTGGTTTTTTTTCTTAAAAAATATCACATATATACGCCTTCTTGGTTTTTTTAAAAAAAAAATTAAAGTGTTTGAATAACTTATACTGATTAATCTTTAAATTCACAAAAAATTCTATAAATCCAATAAATAAATAAAACATTATAATTAATTTTCAAACTCACATAACACCCTATAAATTCAATAAACAAGTAAAACATTACAAGAATAATATATATACACATAAAGATTTAAATTTAGGATGCAAAAACAAAGAATTTCCGACCAAAACCTAGGCCACGAACCTGGTTGCACCTTCTCGGTTTTCAGTTCTTACATCCAGCAAGGATATCCGTGATGTGAACTGGTAGTTCCTCCTTGAATAATACGATGTAATGCAAAAATTAATTTAAGTTTCCAGTATAATAGTGGAATCGGTCATGGTAATTCGTTTGTTTCTCACCGCTATTTTTTTTTAATAATTACTCATCAAGCACAATATTCTTTTCATCATTAAATAAATTCGTATAATGATCTGATATAAACATTTTGTACTTTTCAGACCCCCTCGCACGCACGCACTCTTTGCTTGTTGTAGCTGAAGTTTAAAATGTAACTATACTGTTGGGAATGAGTTGGAGTAAATGCTATGTTTTAAAATGTTTTTTATTTAAAAGTATATTAAATAATATATTTTTTATTTTTTTAAATTTATTTTTAATATTAAAATATCAAAACAATAAAAAATCATTAAAAAATTAATTTTAAACAAAAAATAATTAAATTTTAATCAAATAATATTTTGAAGGCATTGCTAAACACCAAAAACAAATAAAAATGTTACTTCTCAATAATGTATTTGACAATATTATTGAGGTTATTTTTTAAAGTATTTTTTATTTAAAAGTTATTAATTTTTTTATTTTTTTAAATTAATTTTTATATCAATATATCAAAATGATTTTAAAAAATTAAAAAATATTAATTTAAAATAAAAAAATTACTTTTTTAATAATACTTTTAAAATATAAAAACAAATCACTATAAAACTTCAATCTTACAACTACCAAAACACCTTGGCAAATTATCTTTCCGTTAACGGGGGGGGGGGGGGGGGGGTTATTTCCTTCATTGCTTAATTAATTGCAGTCTAATTTTTTTGTTGTATTAATTAACGTCATTAAGTAGCCAACCCATCACTTCCTGTTCACCTCAACTATTTATTCCCTCAACATCCCAACCGTTCACCTAAACATCAATCGGTGGTCCAACTCCAACTGTGGCCAAACGATATGGCGCCTCTCGAAGACGACAGGTACCACGTGGCGCCAAACAAGAAAAAGTCCTCTTCCCACGTGATTCCCTTCCAGCCTTCCAAAGGGGTCACTTCAACTTCTCCTTGGAGTATCACCAGTATTTCACTTACACACTCATACTTGAGAGCTTTTCAATAATGCCCTTGTGGGCTATGAAAAACCAAGATCTGCCTGGCCATCTATAAATCGCTGACAGAACAAGATCTAACGATGGACCCTCTCTCAGTTTATTTTATTTTATTTTATTGTTTAGAGCCCATTGGTGAAATAAAACAAGAGAAAATAGAAAAGAAAAGGAAGAAATTATAAGGATTATTGTAATTATATTTACTACTTCTTTAATGTTCTTAAAATCACAATTAGTGAAGCGAAAATGAAGCTTATTGTTGAAAAAATAAGAGAAAATAATATTTTTTCTTCCAAACTCTCACACAGGCGATAAAAACCTGTAAAATTCAAGAGGTGAGCTCGCTATTGTCTTTCATAAGCTATTTAATAGCAGTAAAGGACTATACCGTAATCTTATGGAAACTAAGGAGCTAATATCAACATATCGACCAAATTGTAACACTGCTAATCTAAAAGTGGAAGAAATTTTTTTTGCCCCGCACAGCATAAACATTGAAGGCTTCATTAACGTGACGCTCCATCAGATTTGCTCTCCACTGACATCTGACAGAGAAGCTGCAGAGAGAGGGAGACGCAAGTACACCTTTTGTTTGGCCGTTAACGGCTAGAATCAAGCCAAATAAAACTGAACAAAACTCCCTCTTCTCCCCCTCTCTGTTGAAGAGATCTTGTGTGTGGAGAGTGAAAAACCTCGCCGAGTTTTACTGTTGTATTCGGTTTGTTCTTTCAGTACCAGTTTTACCCTTCCTTTTGACTCACATTTTCCGTTTTTGCGTGCTTTATTCGACGCGTAAAGTAGTAGATTCACAATTTTTCTTCTCTTCAAAGCTACGCTTCAGTTCATGTTCAAGCACAAAGCTAAATCGAATCACTTAATTTCTATTACGCTTAATAATTACTAGTTTTAAATCATTCGAGGTTGTTTTCTTGTTTAATTAAATTTGTTTTTACCGTTGTATTTTTTAATAGGTAACGGTTAAATGCGTGAAGTTCGGGGATTTTAAATAATTTTTAAACTGACTAGTAAGGTGGTGTTATTAAAAGCTGTGTTTCGGTACTATTTTTTTCTTCTGTGTTGCGGTTGCAGTCTTGGAGTCTGGAGAGCTCGAGATTTGAAGAAGAACGTAACACCCTCTCACCTTCAGATCAGAGAGTAAGATAGAGAATTAGAAACGATGGCGTTTTGCTTGAGAAAATGTAGAGGATATCTTACCTGAGCTGCATTGCTTGCTTCGACCGTGCTCACTTACCGTTTCATGACAATGACCCATGCTTTGTAAGTATATCGCATACATATACGTATTTTTATACGTGGGATATACTGACATGTGTATGTATACGATATGTCAATGGGGACCATGCACTGGTTAAGTCGCTTCAGATATGGGCTTTTTTTTGTGGTTGTGAATTGGAAGTTCTTAGAAATATGGAATCCAATTACTTTGTTTTCAAGCATTCAAGTTGGTTAGGAACCACTTTTTAAGGTAAGGTCTAGAAATTCGGATATGGGTTGTTAAGGTTAGTTACCTTTATGTTTGTTTTTACAATTTTTAAATAATGCCTATGATTTTTTTTTAATCTATTTGGGAGGGTGATTTAGATTGAAATCCAAGATTGACGTTGTTGTTGTTTTAAAGTCTTTATCTTTTGTTGGCATTCTCTCCTCTCTCTTTTTTAGATTTATAGGTGACTTTAAATGGTATTTTTGGGTGGTTGGATGGTTAAAAAGGATGATTAGTTGCAATTGTTGTTGTTGTTGTTGTTGATATGACATATAATTAGCGTGTATTATGCTTATTTTTGGGGTCTGTTAGATTCTTACCTATGATTTGCCATCTTGCTGCAGAGACCGTCGACTAAAATGATGGGCCTATTGTCTTTTAGGCAAATACAACAACCTTGTTTTTAACATCTAAACCGTCTTGCATTACAGGAAAGCAAGTGCACCAGTGAGTTTTTTTGACTCACTGACTTGGATTTTCCTTTTAATCAGAACAAAATTATGGGACTTATTTGATTTAATTGTTGGTGGGCTTGAGAAGAACACGCGCGGAGTGGAGAATGGGATCAATTGGTAAGGAAGAGCTGCTGAAGATGGCGAAGATGCAAATGGTGGGTGCCCGCGAGGAGAAGATTCTTGTTTTGGTGAGGTTGAGGCCTTTGAGCGACAAGGAGATTTTGGCAAATGAAGTTGCAGATTGGGAATGCATCAATGACACCACCATCTTGTACCGGAATACCCTTCGCGAAGGCTCCTCTTTTCCATCAGCTTGTACTTTTGGTAAGGAAATGCACCATGAATTTTTTTTGGTGTCAAAATTGAAAATGAGAAGATATGTGTCCCTCTTGATGAGGTCAGGTCTTTAAATGTTTTGTGCCCGAGCAACACTGTTTTCTGCCAGTTATTTTGCTTGGTAAGATTGAAATTTTAGGTGGGCTTTAATATCTCAGGATCATTATCTCAAAATATAGCTAATCCTGTGCATATTCTTAATACGGTAGCCTGGAGAGCTTTTCAGCTCCCCATGCTTTGTAATGCTTGCACAACAAAAGCTTCAACAATTTTAAGACTGGAACAATTCGATTTTCTTATAGGCTCATACAAATTGTCAATGAACAAAAGGGAAACCCATAGTGGATTTTCTACCTCGCATGTCATTTACCATCTGCCTAATCATTTGTTTTTGTTAACATTCTGGGAAGCTGAAGGTTTTGAGTAATCCCTGATGTTGGAAGTGCTGAATTGTATTCTCGTTGCAGTCCACTGTCAGATAGTTAGAGAACTGTGAACAGTGGTGTGCTTTCCAGTACACTATGTGAGAAAGCATTGATTTTTGGTTCATATCTATTCCATATACATTTGATCATAACTTTTTCCATTAGCTCATTTTTAACATTATTTTACATCTCAGTGCATCAAACTTTAACAGCTAGCTTTCAGAAACATAATTCCCTGCCTAATTGCTTCATCTCATTATCGTTTACCCATGCTCTGGGGATAGACAGGGTATTTCGAGGTAATGACACTACAAGGGAAGTGTATGAGGCAGGAGCCAAGGAAGTTGCCCTTTCAGTTGTCAGTGGTATTAACTGTAAGTATGATGGTCGTATATCTTTTAACACCTTATTTGCCAATAATTGAAGATATTTCACCTACTTTTGCTTTTTCCAGCAAGTATCTTTGCTTATGGGCAAACAAGCAGTGGAAAAACATACACGATGATGGGAATTACTGAGTATACAGTGGCAGATATATTTGACTACATGCATAGGGTAATAAAAGTTTCTAATTTAGAATTGTTTTTGTGTCCTCTTTGCCTTTTTTTCCCTTTTAAATTATTACCTTCATATAACAATTTTTATTATTACAGCATGAAGAAAGAGCATTTGTTTTGAAGTTCTCAGCAATTGAGATATACAATGAAGCTATTAGGGATCTTCTTAGCACAGATGACACCCCACTTCGACTGCTGGATGATCCAGAGGTGAAAACGCTTTTATCCTGTCTAGTTCCACAAATACGTTGATGAATTTGTCTGATTTGTTTGTTTTCTTCTTTTTTTGGCCAGAAAGGGACTGTAGTGGAAAAGGCCACTGAGGAAACACTAAAGGACTGGGATCATCTGAAGGAGCTTCTTTCTGTTTGTGAAGGTAAAGCATTGTAAAAAGTCCTGGTGCTTTTATTGGGCTTTGTACATCTACTTATCTTGAAGTGTTATAACAGCTCAAAGACGGATAGGGGAGACCTCCTTGAACGAGAAAAGCTCCAGATCCCATCAAATCCTTAGATTGGTATGCCTCTTCCCTTTCAAATCTTCCCTAGTACAGATGTACAAGCATTTAGTTGCAGATGAAAATGTGTAGAGTTTGAATTGGAATTATTGAGATTATTTCTTTTTTTTGATTTTTGTAGACAATTGAAAGTTCTGCTCGTGAATTTTTAGGCAAGGAAAATTCGACCACTCTTTCTGCCACTGTTGTAAGGACCATTTATACCCTTGAAATTAATAAAGTAGGAATAAAATATTAATAACAGATGAGAAGTTATAACGAGTTCTTGTTTTTGTGCAGAATTTTGTTGATTTGGCAGGAAGTGAGCGTGCATCTCAGGCACTATCCACTGGAGCAAGATTGAAAGAAGGCTGCCACATTAACCGCAGTCTACTGACTCTGGGAACAGTTATTCGCAAGCTAAGGTTGTTATTTCATATTTTCTTTTTAACTTTAGTTTTTGTGTCTGTGGAAAAATTAGTAGTGGGTTAAGCATGCTTATTTCTATGTGGTGGTTAATTTGACTTTGTTCATCTGCATCTAGATTTTCTGACCCCTGATATTCACTAACTAATCTATAATTTCCATTGGGATCAAATCTAGTTCCTTTCAGCATTTGCTTAGGACTCAATTTGCTGTCATGGTCATTCATGATACTAAAGAATATTTTTCTGAAGATGCTTAACGTTGGTATATTTTTCAATAAAAAATCACAAGTTTAGATGATTTGTGTTTAAATATTGACATCAACCATGTTGCTAGTCATTTATGAAAGTACTAAATGGCACAGTGTCATGCAGATAGCTAAAATTGAATATAGGAAGATTGGGCTAGTCTCATGCATGCACTCGACGGCCATAACCATGTTGGCATGTCATAAAAGTAAAAAGACATGCACGTACATGCACATGGAGGTATAAGTATTTCACAGTGAGCTGTTCTAGTACTATACCGAGCGATAACAGACAGGTTTCAGGGCATTTCGTTAATGTTGTCTGTTTATTTGAACTGCTCATGAATCATGACAGAGCTGCCTTTATCTTATCTTTCTCTATTCCTACTGATTTCTTTGTTGCCTTTTCCTTTTCCCCTGCCACTGTTCTAAATTGAAAGTTGAAATCTTTTCAATTTATAGATTTATACTATTCATATCTCAGCTATCTGGTGCTATGATTTGTGCAGTAAGGGAAAACAGGGACACATCAATTACAGAGATTCTAAGCTGACACGGTTATTGCAGCCTGCATTGGGTGGCAATGCTAGAACTGCCATCATCTGCACATTGAGCCCTGCACGTAGCCATGTTGAGCAATCTAGAAATACTCTTTTGTTTGCTTGTTGTGCAAAGGAAGTTACTACAAAAGCACAGGTCAATGTGGTCATGTCTGATAAGGCATTGGTTAAGCATTTGCAAAAAGAAGTGGCTAGGTTGGAGAGTGAGTTAAGAAGTCCTGCCCCTGCTTCCTCCGCTTGTGATTATGTATCACTACTGAGAAAGAGAGATCTTCAAATTCAAAAGGTAATTATGTGAAAGATGAACAAAAGTTTTAACAGTAACCAAAGTCTTTAGGCACTAGATGCTGTTGATTTTTCAATTCAGAATCAATTATTTCAGTTTTGAACCACGCAGGTAAATTTTACCACCAGCGTAAGTATGACAATTAACTCTCAATCAATAATGTGTTGGTAGCTTCTTTATAGTTCAAATCTGATGGTTGGGGGCAGGTCCGGGTGCGGGGTACACAAGAACCCACCCCAATCCAATGCTATCATTTGGCCCAAACCAGTATATAATTTTCTCAATGCATAGATGGTCCTAGTCAGCATTGCCTACTCCCTGCTGTATAATGAGCTTGTACGGATGAAAAAGACTCAAGATATTTTATGACATATAATATAGAAAGATGCTGTATCATCTATCTGAGTGCCATGTTATGCATTGACTTCATTCGATTAAATGGTTCCTTCCATGCAGATGGAGAAGGAGATAAAAGAGTTGACTAAGCAAAGGGATCTTGCTCAGTCTCGGTTAGAGGATTTGCTGCGAGTGGTTGGAAATGGTCAAAAATCAAGAAAAGAGGTATATTTACTTCCTAATCAGAGTGTCACTATATGTTTGATGATATTACTCCAATTGTTAATTGCTAAATATTGCTCCATTCTCTCAATTCAGAATGGGATCAGTCATCATCATAATCCACAAACAGGAGATGCTTGGGAAGATGAATGTTCAATATCTGAATCATCGGGCATGGGTGGTCCTCATTATATGAATGGAGGTGTTGGAAAGTTCAACAATGCTTGTTATGATGGTGACACTGGGAGCAATGATGATGAGGAACCTTACCTTCATGACAATACAGATGACCATGGTTTATCTGATGGCACTTCTCCTCCAGTGTCAATAGGAAAGAAGATTGTTAGATACAATTCATCTCAGAGTCTGGAGGACGCTGCAGAAGATGCTGATGACTACTGCAAGGAAGTTCAGTGTATTGAAATGGAAGAAACAAGGATCAGGAGCAATTTTGAACACCATTCAGTATCAAATGGTGAAAATGAAGGAACTTTGACCTTGACAGCATTCAGGGACGGAGCCATAGGGCAAGGAATATCTACTCCTGCTAATGGAGATAGAGAAGGAAGTCAAATGCAAAATGGATTTACATATAATGTGTTGGAGCAGAGACTGCATCATGTGCAAAGGACAATTGATGCTCTTGTGAGTCCTTACCCTGATGAATCATCTCCACAGTCAGTAGCTGATTTGTCGACTTCTAGAAGCCCTAACTTAACAAGGAGCAGCAGTTGTAGAGAGAATTTCATGAGTGGCTCCTCTCCTGGATTTGAGAAGGCAGAACAAATTGAGAGCACACCACCAAATGGATTCGAGAAAAAATTTATCGGGAGGCCAGCAGGATCTCGAAGGAAAATTCCCCCGCTAGATTTCGGTACCAGTGGTACAATGTTGTCGAGAAATGATTCCCAGTCATCTCTTGGAAGTGCTTGCACAGATGACTTCAGAGCACAGAGCATCAGGACTTCTGCAGATGAGGACATTCCTAGCATCCACACTTTTGTTGCAGGATTGAAGGAGATGGCCCAGGAGGAGTATGAGAAGCAACTAGTTGATGCTCAGGTGAGAACATCCTTATGTACTTACTGTCTTCATTGTCATTGCTTGAAGTTGTGTCTTTACCTCTTAGTGATCGAGTTTCTCTCAAGATTCACTTTTGGCTCGGTTTGATCATGTGGCAGGTTCAGGAGACTGAGGCAATGACTGGTGAATATGATAAAAGTTCAAAGGACATAGGGTTGGATCCTATGCATGAACCATTGGAAACTCCTCGTAATTGGCCTCTTGAATTTGAGAGACAGCAGAGAGCAATACTGGAACTCTGGCAAACTTGTAATGTCTCATTAGTCCACCGAACTTACTTTTTCTTGCTCTTTCAAGGCGATCCGACTGATTCCATATACATGGAAGTGGAGCTTAGGAGACTTTCCTTCCTCAAGGAAACATTTTCTCAAGGTAATCAGGGTGTGGGAGGTGGTCGGACTCTCACACTAGCTTCAAGGTAATCTCTCTTTCTTATCCATGCATGCATATATCCACATATGTTTTCACCTGTATTGTGAAATATACTTGCATCAAGCATGTATATTTCACATGATCTGTGAATAAACCAAGAGGATCGATTTGGGGGGGGTGTCCGGGGGCATGGTCTTCCATTGCCTTTTCTGAAGCGTGACATGTTTTGATTTGAAAGTAATTTTCTTATGAATTTGTAGCTCAAGGAAGCAAACTTTTGTTTGCCTTGCCCTACCAGAAAAGCAGTTTGACTAGAGCTGAAATTTTCAGGCTGCGTAGCGAAATATATATATACATTTGCTTTTAAGTTTTGTAACACTAACTATGTTCATCCGGGGAGACAGCATCAAGGCTCTTCATCGTGAGAGAGGGATGCTAAGCAAGATGATGAACAAGAGGTTTTCAGAAGAAGAGAGAAACAGACTTTACAAGAAGTGGGGTATTGGGCTGAGCTCAAAGCGAAGAAGGCTGCAGTTGGCTAACCGCATATGGAGCAACACAAAGGACATTGACCATGTAATGGAAAGTGCTGCCGTTGTTGCAAAGCTGGTCAGATTTGTAGAACAGGGACAAGCTCTCAAGGCGATGTTTGGGCTTAGCTTTACTCCCCCGACCTCAAGCACAAAGCGAAGGTCTTTGGGATGGACATACAGCAAGTCATCCCTTTTATAGGCATCTTTTTGTGCCACATATAAGTACTACACCGAGAGCTGTGATTTCTTGAATTAGATAGGCCCCTTTGTCATTGTTTTCATGAATGAAATCATAAACAAATAACTCCTGTGATTGTTAGAGTTGTAAAAATTGTAGGAGTTTGAATCGTGTTAAATGTTGAAGCGGGTTTTGTTTTGCTCAGTTTGTTCATGTTTGTGCATTTGAAATCCTTCTATTTTCGAAAAGAATTTCCTGTGGTCAAGTGTTGGCCTTGTGCCTCTCTCTTGAACTTGCTCGATGGTAAAAAAATTTAATATCATCAAATTATTAATGTACTCTCGGAATGCTGATCCCTTCTCGTGAGATTCAAGATCCACCAGAAACTTTGAAGGAATAATTTAGTTAGGGTTAGAGCAAAATTCAGCAACTGCTTTTGGATGGAACATATTCAACGGAAGAATCAATTATTTGCTTTCCAATTGTCAGTGTATTGCAATGAATTACCCTCGCAAATTGAAAGTAAAAAATATATAAGAAAATTATTGAATATTTTCAAGGTAATTCTCTCCCCATATATATAATATATATGTGTGTGTGTGTGGCTCCGCATGAATGAAGATGAATGCTCAGCATTATTTCGTAATTATTGGATGAATAAAATTATTCATTTCAAATGAGCTCTTTTAATAACATCAACAAAGAATACATTATTCTAAAAACCTAATCTTATGTCAAAATTACTCCTATCCAATGATTTCTCATTAATAATTTGATGATATTAAAAAATCTAAGTAGCTTTAAAATAAAAATTATATATTGGATAATTGATTAATTTATTAATTCTAGCAATTTAATCTATTTTTTCTAGTTAAAGTAGTCAATAACTTATACTTGGTATTTGGTAAGTTAAGGTGGCTCGAGACTGATGCATATAAAAGAGTTTTTGTAAATTTAAAGATTTTTAGGTATTTAAGTAAATATATTTTTTAAAAAAGAAAGTGTAATAATATTTTATAAAGAGATAGATTTTAAAAATATATATACTAAAAATATTGATAATGCATAAATAATAAAAAAAATTATCTAAGTGTTTTAGAAGGTATTTATAATCTTTAAACATTGTTATTTTACTGGAGTACAAAGTCATTTTATCTTTATAAATTAAATTTATATTATAAATTGTGTTGTACTCATTTTATCAAGCTATAAAATTAAGACATTGTGGGTTATGAGAGATTTTAATATATTTAATAATATTAGTGAAGTATAGATTTTTTTAATTAAATCTATTTATTAAAAAATAATTCATTTAAAATTATATAAAATATATAAACATATAACATGAGATTCATGCATAATATTTGAATCCATGGATATAGTTAATCTGGGCATTAGACCACTCCTTATTAGCCTGACAGAACACCAGGCCACACCACGAAATCTAATAACCCAACATGCCCAGGAGTTTGGAAAAATTATGCTCTTATATTTTTCTCAATTCAATATTTTTTTGAAAAGAATATATAAAAAAATTTACTGAGGATCGTCAAAAATCCTCATGATGAAAAAAGGTGCGTAAATACATGCGTGTAAAATTATAAACAAACACTCGCATCTGTTCATAGGGTGGGCCGGATCCTTGAGTTCAGAAAATTCTTGATGGACGTGGTCCTGCAGTTTACAGAAACTTGCAAGGTCTCATCTCGAGGCCCAGGTCTATGAATAAATGTAAAGTACTTTCTAGCTTCTAAATTGTTAAGAAAACGATGCCGTTTTGTAAGCTAACTTTCACAGTGCTTGCCTGACATTTGATTCTCCTCATAGCTTCTGCAGTGAGAAACTAAGAAGCCTGTGGACGGGGGAGAGAGAGAGAGAGAGAGATGAGCGTCGCAGCATTAACAGCAGCGGGCTACCTGGGTCGAAGAGCAGCACAGAAGGAGAGAGTGAGAATCCTCTACCGCCGTGCTCTCAAAGACACTCTGAACTGGGCAGTCCATCGCCACCTCTTTTACGAAGACGTACCCATTTCTAATCGCTCGCTCTCATTCTTCGATCAGATCTTGCTGCTCTGTTTTCTTACTAATTAACTCTCCATTTTGTTTTCATTTCTGCGACCAGGCCGATCTTCTGCGCGCGAGGTTCGAAACAAGCAAGCACGTGGTTCGTTGGAAATTGGAATGCCTAGGATTATGTTTAACATCTTAATCTGGTTTTATATTTATTTTTTTAATTCAGACTGTTAATTTTTTTTAACTCTTTAATTAGGCATTTTATTCAGGGATTCTGAGTTTTTTTTTTTTTGCCTACTCTTGGAACTGTAACTGGAATTGTAGGAAGATCCGGATACAATTGATAGAATGATAGCTGATGGCGAGGCACAGTACACTAAGTGGCGGCACCCTGATCCTTATATTGGTATTTAATTTTTTTGGTTTACTGGTTTGTGGTTTCCTGGGAAGGTAGGGTTGAATTAAGACAAGTGTTAAAATCGTGGGCAAATTGTGTGAGCAAAAAGGGTGATTTGGACAGTGTCAAGCTTGGGTCTTAACAGATAGTTAAATTCAAACAAAAAGAAAGAGTAGCATCTTCTCTAGTCGCAGCTTTTGAATGACAGGTTCCAATGTGCAATGAAAATGTGAAAAGAGGGGACTTTGAAGGGAGGGAAGTCGCAAGGTGTTAAATTAATTGAATAAATTTTTCCCCTTTGTGGACGTAATTGATTCATGTGGTTTTGAGAAGTTATGAAGCCTTTTTGTGACTGTAATGCTTTAGTTTTTAAGCTTATAGATAGCATTCTCAGGTCCTGATCTTATTTCTTGTACAGTACCTTGGGCTCCTGGTGGTAGCAAGTTCACTCGGAACCCGACTCCACCTGAAGGGGTAACGATTATGATTAATTATTTAATTTATTATTGTTCATGTGGCAGACAACATGGAACTTTTGTAGTCAAATACTTTTCGTTGGCTTCTTGTGTTGTGCATCTGCATCGTGTAAGTACATGCATGCACATAAAATCTTGGATAGCTGAGCATTAATATCTCGATCTTGTGTGGTAGCTAAATTGGATAAATTCTATTAATGTGAGAAGTAAAGAGCATTGTCCATCATTGCAAGCTTTGTATTGGGGATTTATATGTGATTGACCCTAGTAAAAGTTAAGCCCAGTGAACACAGATTGGTCCAAATTAGAAAACTGGAAGACTGGTGTATCTGGTTCTTAAGAATAACATTATGCCTTGGTGCTAGGTATCATCTTATCAGGCTGACCTATATTCTTAAAAATGCACATTCCTTGGGTTCGCCTGGGCTTCTTCCAGAAGAAATTCCGCTGTTTTGTTTTTTAAGTGCATCTTTGAACAGTTGCTTATATTTGATAGGTGATCGCACCAATTACTGGTGGATATTTGGCGTGAACATTAACAACTTCATCGAAGTAGCTATGCTTTTTGTGCTTTGTGCCTTTTCCCTTTCTAATAATTTGGTAGCATTGCAGATTGAGATAGTGTATAACTATGGCCGAGAAGATAATGACTAAAACCCACTTCTTTTTGCATGGCGAAAAATAAAGGTTAGCACTTTAATCATTCTCTTGAGATGTAGTGCTATTGCCTACTCTAGTTTCTCAAGAAACTTGCACCTGGATGTATCTATACTGATCCAATTCTCAATCTGGTCTGATGGTAATGTATCTGGGATCAACATCTTCTTGTTCTCCATATTAGTATTGGTGGACTTTTTATCTGTTCCAATTACTTTATGCAACATAGTGATCAAAAGATTAAAAAAGAGATCAATGAGGCTTGCTGGGCAACCTGCATGTGGTTTTGTTTGGAGTCTCGTGGGTGTGATGTGCTTATGAATTGGGAGATTGTATATAGTATCTCCTCTTGCTGGCTCCTACAATTTTTTTTTTTCACTTAGCATTTTGCTTCTTGAAGAAGTAGCATTAAGTATTGGATTGGATTGAGTTGTCCTCTTCTTGGCATTCCTCTAATATTGAAGTTGGAGGGGCTCCATTGTTCTTACAACAACTGCAACTTTGTCTCCTGTGCAGATTGAGATGATCTATGACAGCTGCTGGAGATAATGTGATAGAACTTTGTGCTATTCTGTCAAGGCTGAAATTGGACATTATGCATGTTCCCATTTTTCATTTTATGTATTTGGCTTTTTTCTATGAAGAAAGGATATGTGCTCTTTAAGTACCAAGCATTCATGAGATGGTGCATAACTGGATTGCCAAGGCATTGGATCCTTAAAGTGAATAATAACTTGTTTAATTTGTTTCTTTTTCATATTTTGTCTTGTTTGAACTCTGAAGCATAGGACAGCAACTGGATTCCTGGTATGGTTAGAATGGAGCGTGAACTTGCTGAATCTGGAAAAACTCGTACGCCCTGCTTGAGCCTGCTGACAGACGTTTTCAAAACAAACAGTGCATTAGTTAAAACACGATTCTCTCGTCCTGATAAGCCAGTAGTAATTGTTAATATTTTCATAGCGGCCCTGGATCGTCTGAAACTGGTTAGTGATGGTCTAACAGCAGTTTGAGTAGGGGAGCTAGGAAAGGTCTTTTGTGTTTTTGTTACAAAGGAGAGGCTCATAGGGGAGGGGGATATGAATGTTATTTTGTTTTTTAAAGTATTTTTTATATGAAAATAATATTTTTTATTTTTTAAAATTTATTTTCAATAACAGCATATAAAAATAATATAAAAACATAAAAACAATAAGAATTATGCCTCGAAATCTTGTAAACTGTCCAACAATGAGAGGGAAATAACTTGCGATAGCTAAGCATTACCGCATCACGAGGTCGGTGCCAAAAAATTGAGCCATGTCACGCATCAAACAAGAAACGAAAGAAGTTGGTGCGTCTCGACAGCCGGCATAAAAATAAAATGAGAAGAACATGGCTTTCCAATTTGTTGGGTGACACGAGAGGCAATGGATGTGCAATGCTGCAGAAAAATGTAAAGAACGCATGATCTACTTATCTGTTGGATCAAACAGAAACACAGGCTTTTCATATGCATATACTAACATTTTTCTTTAGGCTGAAATTTGAGCAAGCTCCTTTATCAAACCTTCTTACATCTGGGTCGGTTATTTCTATTGCCCTGTCCTAGGGATGACAAAGAGGCAAGGGCAAGAATGTGGAAGGCGAAGCATTGGGGTACTGCTGTCGTACATGCAACAATAATGCGAATAACCCTGTCGATTTTTGCTATTTTAATGCTCCTATTTGCAATCTTTAGTGGATTCAACCTCGCAAAACACTCAAGCAGGTATGTTGCTGATGCTGACTGGGCCTTTTGTATGGGAACTCTAACTATGCTCTTCGCCTGCTTGTTTCTGATACTGGGGATACCAATAGTAGCGGACTTATTTCTAAATCTCTCAGAGCAATTGCAGGAGGAAGATGGAGGTAATAAAGGTAATAAAGGTAACAAAGTAGATTGTATTATGAATCTTGTCTAGTTAGGCTCTCTTAAAGTTGCTCCGAGGTTAGCTTCTTCTGATGCAACTAGTTCGTCCTAGTCCAGGATAAGACAATAAATTTCAAGTCTTGAGAACTTATCAAACTAAGGGCAAATCTAACTCAGATGGTTGCACAATTGAACTCTATCTTAATTCCATCCAATTATACAGGCCAACGGGAATGGTTGAGATATGTAAACAGAATACAAAAAACTGTCCTCATGCAACGGAAAATCAAGAAAGGTTCTGTTAAGACTTGTATATCTAGTCATTTTTTTCTACCATCATATCTTAAATCTCCTTCATGTATATGCTCACCCACTTAGACACATCTCACTAGAATGAAAAATCTAGAGATTACATTTGCCTACGCTCTGCGGGCAGTAAATTTATTTCGCCACTGGAGTTGCTTCACTAGCAGAGCTAAGGACTGGATTTACCAAGCCAATTGCAGCAAAAGAGAGAGAAAAGGAATTTGCATTCATCAAGGCTAAAGCAGTGGTGCCAAGGTCCTGTTCCACTCAGATAGAATATTACTGAGCATGATCAGTTCAGTCCTCTTGTCATCAGATTTTTATCTCAATCACAAAAAAGTTAGAACCTAAGTTATATAAGTTTTGACACTAAGAGGAATCTGCATTGATAAGTATCAGAAACTAATATTTACCATCACTAAAACTATCCAATTTCATCTTCAAGACAATACTTGAGGAGAAACTGAGTTGTCTGATAACTATCTTATTACGTCCATTTTACAGTTCTCCACATAACCACCTTTTTTTTTTGTTCTTTCCAGGCTAAATTGACTTACATTTGTGCTTAACCAGACTTTTCGCCACTTTAACTATCTCTAAAACAAAGAACAGATCAATCCACTTGTAGATAAATTCTCCTAACACCGAAAAACCTCAAATCCCAGTTCTACAAGTCCCTCGAATTAACAGGAATCCAAATAAAATTGAAGAAAAAAAACCCTCCAAAACATACCAAAGAGAAGACAAATTTAACGTTTGAACCGAACTCAGAAGAAACAGATTTCTTTCTCTCGAAAAAACACTACAAAACACAATTTCATTAAAAGCCCACATCCAATGTACACGATGCTAACTACCTCAAATCCTGAAAAGAAAAGGGGGGCAGCTGCTAGAAATAACAATTTATATAATTTTTATTAAATGAGCTTGAAAGGGAGAGGCCAAGGGGTGGACCTGGGCACCTCAACTTTATCTTTAATTCTTTCAATCTTCTTCTCCTTCTTAGGCCTCGCGTTGCCATACGTTCCTTTAAATCTTTTCCCTCTCTTCGTTTTCTTGTCCCCTCTTCCACAGAGGTTTGGCGCCATCGTTGCTGCACCGTTTGATACTGATGTTTCTGATGATGTTGAGAATAACGCTGATCTCTGACCCACCATCACCCTCCTCGCTACTGCGCCGCACCACTGCATCACCGTCGCCATTTCTCACTGATTATCCCCTTCTTCTGTGAAGTGAAGTTTGCGGGGATTTTAGTTTGTTTTTGAGTAATGGATGGGCCTTTTTCTAATATTAATGGGGCTTAATGGGCCATGCTAAAGTGCGAGATTATCTCTTACTGGCTTTCATTTTTGCTTTATGGGCCTATCAGGTCTTTATTTATTTAGCTTATCTTGTTTTATAATCTGGTCACATTTGTGCGCTTGCTTGCTCTTCTTATCTAATCTAAATTAAACTATGATTATGATAGGCCAATTTCCTTTTTCCAATAATCCAGGCCGAATTCATTCATATATCAGACCATTTATTGCTTTAATTCATCTTATTTCTTATAACGAAGGAGTTATCTGAGCATTAATATTTTTTAATAAATATAATTTGAATTCTAAATCTTAACGTCTTCACAATCTATAAATATGTTTTAACAAATATTTTAAAAAAGCATTATATTGTGAATTTAAGATCTCAAGTTCTAGTAGTCAACAACCTCTTGATTTTAATTTATCATAACTTGCTTCCAGCCTTCTATCCTGAACCAAAGACAACAGGGACTAAACTTGCCATCTTTATAGTAACAAAAGAACAATTTGATTAGTTCTGGTTTTATGTAATGTAAGAAAAAGGCTACAATTTCAGGAAGTTTTAGATAATTTCTCAAGTGTATACACTTGAAAATGGCGGGATATGATCTGTATCATGGATCAAATTGGTCCTTTTGAGTAGTTTGATGGGTGGAATTTGTAGGAGAATTTCGTGAGCGAAATTGGGCCAATACGTGAGAATTCATGGAACAAAACCCACCATTTTAGCACCATACACAGACACAGAGACAGCAAAATGTTGCTTCTGATCGTTAAAATGGAGTTGGTGTTAGGTAGAGCCACTACTTTAACATGGAGCAACTCTATCTCTACCTGCCTTCACATTGTTTATAGTTTTCTTGTTCTGAAGAATTGGGATTCTTGTCTGCTTAGGAAATGTGCATGTTAACTTTTGTTGCAGGTTCATGGCTCTAAGAGATCAAGGATATGCTGTGTCACTGATCAGACCCAGAAGGTATACATGTTCTTTAAATAAAAATAAAAATAAAAGTGGTAATTTACTTCACATAATAATGTAGGATGGTTGGTTTGATTTCTTGGAGATTTTGATTAAGGGAAAACAGATGATTGTATCAGTAACAAGAGCTGCTGGTTTTAATTGGTAAAAGATTGGTGCAAAGACTGCATACAGGTCAACTTTTTTTCTCCTCTTCTTACAATATTCAAGAATGTTAATCACTTCAGTATTGGTTTCATTTTAAGCACATTTGCTTTTAACATTTTGGAGATAGCTTGGTGGGGACACCAAAACGACACCATTGATTACACGATTACATGAATAAGATGACTAAGGATTGCTCTGCCTGTTATTTTTAGGTTGGTATACTGAGCCCATTTAGATTTACTTCATTGATTTTTGTTTTATTTTTTTTAGTTATCTATGTAGGATAGTTGTAATTTCTGAGTTGATCTTAATAATGGGATGTTTTAGGGTTATGTTATAATATATATATATATGTTTTAGGGTTCATTGCAGGTATTGGATGGACAGAGGGTTCTTCCTGCTAAAGCCAAAGAGTTGGGTTTCCAGTTTAAATATCCCCGTGTGAAAGATGCTCCTAAAACCATTCTTTCATGAGAATCAAGCTTCTACCAGCACCAGAGAGGCATAGACTCAAAATATAGAGATGGATGAAAGAAGTTATCTGCATTTGAAGCCTGTTTTTTTGGTCCTCTGGAACCGAGCAATTTTTTTCTTAGAATGATGTTCTGTCAAGCATTAACTTGCTGAGCCTTGCATTTTTTTGTTCAACTAGATTACCACTTTGCGCGTAATTGTTAGTATAAGTAGCTATCAACAGGTTGATTGTCAAGGCTGAAGTAAGAACTGTTCCAGGGCAGGTAACCGAGCTTGAAGAACACGAGATAACAACATTCATGGTTCCAGGCCTGAAGATTATGAAAAATTTCCAGTCGAAATGCTGGTAGAGGAAGGAATATCGAGACATTGCTTGGATGGTAGCTAACAACATTCCATCACTTTGGCATTATGGGCAGCTTGGCAAATCCAAAAATCCAAATCTATACACCTCAATTAATCATGTTGAAGGAAACGAGGATAAAAATTATATTAAAAGAAACTCTAAAATGTGTGGGAAAACACTTCGAATGTCAAAGTGAACCCACGTTGTTTTCTCCATTTTACCCCTCATAGCACAAAATAAAGCCTTGCAATAGGGGTGTTTTTGTCTTTACAAAAAGATACAAGTGTCTCGCAAAAAATTATTGGGGGTACACATTTTTTTGTATTTTTTAATAGTAAAATTACTAAAATAATTTCTTAGATAAAAAAAAAAAACTTTTTTTGTCTATAGTTTGTGGTAACTTTTTTTAAATGAACAATAAAAATATTTAAATAAATACTCTCATAATCAATTTTTAAAATTTCATTTGAAAGGCATCTCTTTCTTGTTTTTTCTTTTTTAATTTTTGAGTGGATACAAGGATATTTTTGTTTTTCAATAATATAAAATATTAAAAAAAAAGTTGTTAGATATATGATATAGACACTAATGAGTAGAAGCGACGACATCTTTTAGAAGGCACATATGATAACATCTTTCTGTTAAATACCACTTCTTAACATCTCTTTGGAAACATTATTGTATCCTCTTTTTATTTTATAAAGCGTGTGTCGATTAAAAATGAGTGGCTTGTCACTTGTAGTCATTTTTTCAATTTCTTCTTTTCACTTTACTCTCATGGAAGTACATATTAATCTTATTTGTTTTGTTTGTTTTAATCTCAATCTCAAACTTTATTTTTTATTTTATTTTTTCTTGGCATTTTTATAAAAATTTTGTTTGTTTTGAATTTAATTCTACAATTTTAATTTGTCATGTATTATTTTTTTCCAATTCAATTTTTATTATTTTTATTCTTTTGATTTCCAATTTGTATTCTTTGCATTTTTGTTAAAGTTTTATTTATTTTTAATTTTATTTTTTAATCAAATTTTATGGTATATTATTTTTTCTATTTTTGCCCACATTCTTTTGATTTGTTTTTCCTTTTCAATTTAACCCTCCAATTAAAAAAATTATTGTCCTCTAATTTATTTTTTATTTCAATTTTCATCCTTATTCTTTTAATTATCATTTTTTATTTTAGATTCTTTTTAGTAATTAATTTTTTTTCCTGATTTTATTATTCAACATTTGATTTGTGAGGGATTAAGCTTCACGTTTTTTCATTTATGATACTTATAATCTAATGACCTGAGTCACTGATTTGAAAATTTAATGGAGGTCGACATCTTTTTTTAGCTAATTTTCTTTTCTGAATTCATCATTTTATATTTTTTAAAAAGATTGGTTTTATAATTATTTTAATTTTTTTATAGAATTATTATTATGTCATGACCCTGATCACGAGTTTTATAGATTGACCTGATTTAGCTTACCTCTAATTACCCAGGTTATATATTTATCATAATAACTTAGATTGAATCAAGTCATTTGTTTTTTTGTAATATTTAATTTTGTACTTCTAAAGTTTTTTTTTTAAGTTGTCCTATTTTTTTTTTTACTATCTAATTCAAATAGAACCAATTTATTAAACTCATTTTTTATCATCTAATTTAAATAGAACCGATGTATTAAACTCAACCACAATCACGCCTCTAACCCAACTTATTTGTTTTTCTTATTTTTTTTAAACACAATTGCATCAACTGGATTATCACTATCTTTTTCTTATTTTCTTAATCTATTTTTTATTTTATTTATTATCTTTTTTAATTTTTTTAAAAAATAATTTTAAAATTTATGTTTCAGACGGCATCCCTTCACTATGATTTATATATATATATATATATTTTGCTTATTTAGTCTTTTTTTAATTTAGGTATTTTTTTTAAATGTTTTGTGTGTTTAAAATTGAAGCAGAAGACTACTAGCATCTCACATGATAAGGTCATACCCAAATATGTCATTTTTGTTCCCCATGCAAAACCACGGAAACCTTTCGAATCCAGTGACGGGAACAGGCTACGAAAATGGGTGGCGGAGAAATGTTTCTACCTAGCACGAGGATCCAGAGGAAAAGGCACAATTGCAAGTCCACTTTGAAGCTTAACACACCACTCCTTTTTCCAGATGAGAACCTACTGTTCCATCTTTTGATAATACAACATCTCCGATCAACATATAAATTCTATTGTTTTTCATGATCCAGAAAGGGCAGACCAGGTATGACGGATACCATGTTGATTGTTGGAAAATACAATCAACCCTTCAATGAGTACTTTTTCCCTGAGAATGCCTGGAATTTTGGCCGTTCTTCCTTTTTGGGCTGCTCTTGTTTGGTCTCTTTTCCAGCTCCCTGCAAAATAAAAGAAACTATCAATTTGCAGTTCTGTTGTTAACGTCTTTTCCACACTGGCTCAGTGTGGTTGGCAGTTCCTTGGTGGAAGAAAAATAGCACCTGCTGTGTTTCCTTAGGAGAGCGACTTGCATTTGACCCAAACACAAGCTTTCCCTGAGACTGGCGTGCAGTATTTTTTGAAATAGATCCGAGAGAAGGCTGCCTGCTGCCATTGGCAACAGCAGGTTGCTTGTCTTTAGACCCTGATGAAACTGGTGGGGGCTGATAGCTCATTGGTTTCCCATCCAAGCGTCTACCTCTTCCCGTAAATGGGTTGAATTTTGGTTCAGTCTCAGCTGGAACCTCTTCAGCTGCAAGAATCAAATATAAGTTTTGATAAAATGAAAAATGCAACCTTCTTTACAACTTGCTGATCAAATTCCATGTCATAATCAAGCATTTTTCATCCCCCGCAGAAAAAATCTTCTGATCGCTTTCTATGTTCTTTAACTAACTATTGTTACAACAGGCATGACACAATTTTTATTAGAACACAAGAAATATCAATAATCATTCCATGCTTCTGCTCCAGCCATTGATGCAGAAGACACAGATTTTACTCAGATAAGTGGAGAAGCATACAAAGACAACCAATCATTAAAAGCATGAAGAGCTGGACTGGAGAGTGTTTGGGAGTGTAGTAGTGGTTGCTTTTTAAAGTGTTTTTCCTCTAGAAATATATCAAAATAATATATATTTTTATTTTTTAAAAATTATTTTTGACAACAGCACATCAAAATAATCTGAAAACATTAAAAAAAAATTAAGCAAAAAAAATGAAATTTCATGGAACGCAGTGCAAACTACGTCCTAAATGGTGCCTAACTCTATACAACTACTGTAATTGTTCAAATTAACTGATTCAACACTACAAAATGAATTCATGGAAGAATAAAGATATGCATGCACCTTGGGAGGTTGCCTTGCTTATAGGAACAGATGCAACAGGCTTTTCAGGCTCCTTGTAATCCAGGGGAGGTGCAAAGTCCACCTCACAGTCCGTCTCAATGATACTTATTGCATTTGATGGCTTCGTTTCCACAATATCTATGTAGTATTTCTTGTTGTTATATGCCACCATAATACTATCCCCAGTGGTTAAGCAGGAATAATTCCTTAATGTTGTCTCTAAGCTGCATGACAAAGGAAGTCCAATCATATTACAGGATGTCCACCTTAGATAAGGAAATACATGAGAAATATAGGCATACATGAAACATGGAAGAATAAGAAAATAAGGAAATGTGAGAGAATGAAAAAAAATGGTTTATTTGATCCTGTGAACCCATCCACTAATCCTAAAGTTTCCAGCCAAAAAGCAAATTTGACAAGAGAGGACCACAGTTTATATCTTGAAGTCAATAGAGAATGTGAAGTAAGAAACAAGTGGAGCTTATGTAAGAAACCCTTTTTGCTCAAACGTCAGAATGGAAAAATACTTTTTATTTGAATATTACAAATGCATATCAACTGCTTTATTTAAATCTGCTACATAAGAAAGAAAATTTCCTGCAACTGGGCTGGTTGGACAGTTTTAGGCTAAAAATGTTGCGTTGAAGGTTCTAGCACAGCAACACCCCTCAGATTACAGGCACTACAGACAGTACCAGGCTAGTGACTAGTGTGCACATACATTTTCTATTGTTAATATTCCAAAAAAAAAAAAAAACTCACATAGCTTTTGGGTTGGATATATCCAAAAAGTCCTTTGTGTGAGGTTGCAGTTTAACATATTTTCCCTTGGGAAGAGTAACATTTTTCACTCGCACTATATCTCCCTCTTGTAGAAGCAGGTTCTCCATCATCTGGCAAAAGAATAAAAAATCAGCTATTGAAGATTTTGATGTCTTATTCTTTAATTGGAATACAAAAAAGTCAAAATAAATATGCCAAGAATAATCCAAAAAGAAATCCAATCCCTACCCAGTATGGCATATAAATCATGCCTTCCTCTGCAATAAACTCCAGAACCCCACAGTGAGACACCCGCTCAGCAGCAGCATTCCGAAGCTCAAACAACATTGGATAATCTATATGCAGAGATGCTGCAGGATTTTATCCAGAATTGGCATTATAGATCTCAATCATGGCTCAATTACAATCCAAAATAAAAATAAAAAACACCATTAAAACAACTAACCAAGACGGTCAAGAGCTGAGGGAGGCATTATAACTGTAACAACAGAAATAAGAGCAACATCAAGGGATTGTTGAAGTGTAAAAGAAAGAAGTATTTACACCCAAATATGATTTTGAAGACTTACTTTTATCACCGCTTTCAATTTGTGGCTGCATGGAAGTTAAAAGGAATCAAATCAGTGTCATCAGAGAGTTACATAGGCAATTGGTGATATAATGCTTGGCTCAAAATAAAGCAGAGTGGAAGAATAATACACATAGACTATCCTAAGTTCTACTAGTTTGGAAGAAAGGCTTGTTCAGCTACTGTTTATCATATCTACAGAGTCCTTTGCAGCACTAGAAACAAAGCTTTTTTCCCAATGAGTACACAGTTGCCACAAAATTTAAAGCCTCATAACCCAAAACTCAGAACAACGCCAATTAATAAACAAACGATCACATCCATTCTTCAATTGAACACCTCAAAATCATATCAGTGAGCTGAACCAACAGAAGGAGAAAAAAGAATCCCAACCTTTTCAATAAATGAAGCAGGGTAGCATCGATATGTCTGCTCAAACGATGTCCCGTGATATCCATATCCATCGAAAAACTGCTGCTCCGCACACAAAACACCAAAAAAAAAAAAATTAATCTCAAGCAACAATTTTCAATTAAGAGTTGAACAAGGCATAACCATCATGAAGAGAAACATACCATTTTGTACTTTGAGCAAAGCAAATAGAAAAAAACGAGCAATCAATCAACCTTCCAGCTCCCTATTCAAACAAGCCAGGAACAAATGTGTAAATCTAAAATGCACATTCGATTCAAATCAAGTGCACAGCTTTTTCAAAATTTATTAAAACCCAGAACAAGCTAAATAGTAAAAGAGAGTGGGTTATAGTCAAGCATTTGAATTTCATTCAAAATACGGAGCTCAAAATAGAAAATCAATCACAGTTTCAAATTTAAAACAATAAAAAAACCTCTTTTCCCCCACTAATAAACAGTACAAAAAAATTAAGTAAAATTGAAACTCCCGTGTTTCAATTTATAGCATTAAAATAACAGAAATTAAAATTTAGCTCGAATTAGAGAATTTATAAGCCAAATTCTTTTAGAAAGACAACCTTAACTCAGGTTGTGGTTGGATTAGAGAGCAAGTAACTGTAAAGTAGCTAGAGATCTCAAGTTAATTAACTAAAAGACGCTGATGAAAAAAGGAGAGGGAATGGAATTGATAATTGAATGGAATCACCAGAGGAAAAAGAATTCCTTAGGGGAATTGGATTGGAGAAGACGAAAGGAATTTTAACGATTGTGTAATAGGGAAACGAATAGTTTTTTTTTTTTTTTTACGAGGTGAAAAGACAGATGCTCTTCTGTGCGTAATGCTAACGCCACGTCGTTGTCTGCGATGAGCATGTTCCTGTCGTCGGACTTTGTCTGGTTCTTTATTGTCTTATTTTTTAAAATATTGTTTATTTAAAAATATATTAAAATATTTTTAATTTTTTTCAATTTATTTTTAATATTAACATATCAAAACAATCTAAAATTAAAATTAAAAAAACTAAAATTATCTAAAAAGACGATAATTTAGCCTTGAAATATTAAAATTGATTTGAAATAAATCGGTGTAATAAAATAAAAAAGACAGCAACACCGAGCCAGTTGAACTGGCTGAAGAAACGTGGACATTCCCTTTGGTCATTTCTCAAAAATGTATGAATGTCCAACGAAGGATAAATGAAAGTTCTTTGGTGGTTACGGAGGGCATAATTGGTATCACAAAATGGAGTTGCTTTCTTATCTTCTAGAGATTATATATAGACAATAATTATCAACACAATAATCATAAAAAACGAGTATCAAACAAAACAAAATGAAAGTCGGCATCACAAATTTTCAGCCAGTTCATCATCGCCGGTGCCCGGGGTCTTCATCTTTCCGTCTCTCTTATCTTAAATCGTTAAAAAAGAAAACGAAAAAAAAAACATTCTTTAATAAGTTTCACGCCATTATTATTGTATTTATATTATAAAATATTTTAAATGAAGAAGGAAAATCACTGTTGTTTCGTACTAAAATCATCATGGATTAAAACAATAATTTATAATATTTTTTCCCTATTTTTTTTTTCAAAATCACTTTCCTTTCTTTTTCAACTTTCCTTTGTTTTCTTTTTTTTTCATTTATCTTTTTTAAATTATTTTTATTAATTTTACTCTAAATAGTATGCAGAATTACTATTCCCTTACACTAAAATTATTGTGGATTACTGCTTTTTTATATTTTTTTCTCTTTTTTCCCAAAATCATTTTTCTTTTTTTTTTCAAACTTTCCTTTGTTTTTTTGTTTTTTATTTACTCTTTTTTTTAAATTATTTTTGTTAAGTTTACTATAAATGGTGTAGGGGAATCACTATTCCCCTGTACTAATATCATTGTGAATTATCACAATAATTTACAGTGTTTTTTCCTCAACTTTCTCTTTTTTTTCTTTTTTTTCTTTTTTTTTTCCAAAATCACTTTCCTTTTTTTTTTCAACTTCCTTTTGTTTTTCTTTTTTTTTTCATTTACTTTTTTTTTTCAAATTTATTTTTCTTAATTTTACTTTTTTATTGAGCTGGTTAAAAATTTAGCTTTATAATTTTTTTTCTTTAAAATACTGTGATTTTTTATGATGTTTTCTCATATAGTTTTTTTATTTTATAAAATTATATTTGTTGATTTTTTTTAATATTTTAGTTTTATAATTTTTTTTATTTAAAACATTGTTGATTGCTACAATATTTCTATTTATATTTTTTTATAATTTTCTCTGAAATTATCTTTTTCATTTTATTTTTTAATATTGAACTGGTTAAAAATTACAGTTATAATATGTGACAAAAGCACTGTGATTTTCCTCGTAAATTACTGTGGATTGCTACAGTATTTTTTCCATATAGTTTTTTTTATTTTGTTATATTTTTTTTCTAAAATTACCTTTGTCAATTTTATTTTTTAAATTGTCAAGTTTTTCCTTGCAAAACACTATGGATTGATACAGTTTTTCCTCACATGATTTTTTCCCAGTTTTTTTTGTGTTTTTATTTTTTGTAATATTTTTTTCCAACATTATTTTCAATTATTTTATTTTTTTTAATATTAAGTTGGTTATAATTTAAATTTGTAATAAAACTTAATCATGTTAGAAAAATATTGTAACTTTCCTTATAAAACATTGTGGATTGCTACAGTATCTCTCCACATTGTTTTTTTCTTATAATTTTTTTTTTAAATTATCTTTATTAATTTTATTTTTTTAATATTGAGTTATTTGAGAATTACAATTAGAAGTCATAACAAATAAAGTTAAATAATGTGGGGAAGCATTGTAGTTTTCATCACAAAACACTGTAAATTGCTACAGTATTTTCAATATGATTTTTTTCTTTTTTTGTGTTTTTTATTTTTTTAAATTATATTTTTCATTTTATTTTTTAATATTGATCTGTTAAGAATTTAGCTTTGGAATTTTTTTCTTTAAAAAACTGCAAATTGTTGCAGTGTTTTTCCATATAATTTTTTTTATGATTTTTTTCAAAATTATCTTTGTCCATTTTATTTTTTTTAAATATTGAGTTGGTTAAGAATTATAATTACAATAAAATTAAATTATATGAAAAAAGCGTTGTAGTTTTTCTCACAAAACATTGTGAATTGCTACAATATTTTGCTAAATGGTTTTTTATTTTATTTTATTGAGGAAAGCACTGTAATTTTTCTCACAAAACATTGTCAATTACTACAACATTTTTCCTTATGAGTTTTTTCCTTCCATAATTATCTTTATTGGTTTTTTTTAATATTAAGTTGGTAGAGAATTTAACTTTGTAATGTTTTTACTTTTTATTAACATAAAAACTAAATCATGTGGTAAAAGCACTGTATCTTTCCTCACAAAACAATGTGGATTGCTACAAATCATTTTAATCGGTTTCTAAGTTTTTGATCACCAATACAACCTTTTTTTTATTGTCATGAAATATTTGCCCCATCATACTTTTAGTTTCTATTACTTATTTAGCGCTAGTTCACAATTATAACACTATGAAGTACATTTGTTTTATAAGTCCGCGGTAGCGCACGGTCATGTCATCTCGTATATAACTAAATAATGTGAGAAAATTATTGTTTTTCCACACCTAAATAAGCCATGGATTACAACAGTAATCCACAATGCATTTGTTTTTGTCTTTTTTCATTTTTTTTTCAACTTTCCCTTTTTTTCTTTTTTTTTTACTTTTTATTTTTTTCCAAAATTATTTTCTTTTATTTTTCAACTTTCCTCTGTTTTCTTTTTTCTTCATTTATTTTTTTAAAAATGTTTTTATTGATTTTACTTTTTAAATATTGAACTGTTTAAAAATTTCACTTTGTAACTTTTTTCCTTTAAAATACTATGAATTCCTGCGATGTTTTTCCACATAGTTTTTCTATTTTATTTTTTAAAATTATATTTGTCGATTTTTTTTAATATTGAGCTGATTGAGAATTTAGTTTTGTAAAAAAAATTTAAACATTGTTGATTGCTACAGTGTTTCTCCACATGGTTTTTTTATTTTTTATGATTTTATCTGAAATTATATTTTTTATTTTATTTTTTAATATTGGGCTGGTTAAAAATTACAGTTATAATATATGAGAAAAGCACTATAACTTTCCATACAAATTACTGTGAATTGCTATAGTATTTTTTTTCTACTTGGTTTTTATCTGTTTTGTTATGTTTTTTTCTAAAATTATCTTTGTCAATTTTATTTTTAAAATATTAAGCTGGCTAAGAATTGCAATTATAAGTAAATACAATGTTTTCCTCACAAAAACTATGGATTGATACAGTTTTTCTCCACATGGTTTTTTTTTAATTTCTTTTATATATTCATTTTTTTGTAATATTTTTTTCAAAAACTATCTTCGTCAATTTTTTTTTATTAAGTTGGTTAGAATTTAACTTTATAATAAAGGTTAATCATATGCGGAAAGCATTGTAGCTTTCCTCATAAAATATTGTGAATTGCTATAGTGTCTCAGTATATGGTTTTTTTTCTTATAATTTTTTTAAAATTATCTTTTTTAATTTTATTTTTTAAAATATTAAGCTGTTTAAAAATTATAATTACAAATCATTACAAATAAAGCTAAATCATGTGAGAAAGTACTTGTAGCTTGCATCACAAAACACTATGAATTGCTACAGTGTTTCTAACATGATTTTTTTGTGTTTTTTTCTAAAATTATATCTGTTGATTTTTTTTAATATTGAGCTGATTAAGAATTTAGCTTTGTAATTTTTTTTAAATACTATGAATTATTGCAATATTTTCCTGTATGATTTTTTATGATTTTTTTTTAAATTATCTTTGTCGATTTTGTTTCTTGAATATTAAGATGATTAAAAATTATAATTACAATAAAGCTAAACCATATGGGAAAAGCGTTGTAGTTTTTGTCACAAAATATTACGAATTATTATAGTATTTCTCTTAATATTTTTTATTTCATTTTATTAGAGAAAACATTGTAGTTTTCTTCACAAAACGTTGTCAATTGCTACAACGTTTTTCATCATGGTTTTTTTTCCTTCCAAAAATATCTTTGTTATTTTTTTTAATATTAAGTTGGTAGAAAATTTAGCTTTGTAATTATGTTTACTTTTTATAACAGAAAAGCTAAATCAAGTAGGGCAAG
>NW_011499915.1:410778-415244 GCF_000495115.2 Populus euphratica
GAAAGTAATATATCTTTCCTCATAAAAGACTATGGATTGCTACAAATTATTTTGTTCAGTCTCTAAGTTTTTTTATCACCAACACGGTATTTTTTTTAGTCATGAAATATTTACTTCATCATATATTTAGTTTCTATAACTTATATAGTGTTGGTTCACAATTATAACAATATCAAGTGTATTTGTTTTATAAACCCGCGGCAGCGCGCAGGCATGTCATCTCGTTTAACAAACTAAACTCTATAAAAACTTATTCGAAGTTGTAGATAATTAAGAAAAGAATGTGGAAAAGAATAGTTGAAAATTTTGTATCAATGTCATTTTAAAATATAAAAATAATATTTAACTAAATAAAATTTCAAGATGATATTTTTTATTAATATTAAAATAATAATATATTGGATTAACCTGTAACAATCCAGGTTAACATCTCAAATTTATAACCTAGGTTATGAGACTATATTAACTCTATAGAAAGTAAATTAAAATAAAATATGAAATTTAATTCTTAATCAATCCAATATTAAAGGATAAAATTGAAAAAAAAATCAATTAAAAAATGACTTAAAAATGACATAAGTTGACATGTCAAACTTGCAACCCGGATCATAAGATCGAGATAGCCCTATGAAAAGCAATTCAAAACAAATTATGAATTTCAATCCCCAACTAACCCAATATTAAATGATGAGATTAAAAATAAAATCAATTAAAAAACAAATTGAGTCAATTAATCAAACCTATGACCCGAGTCATCAGAACAAGATAATATTATAGAAAAAAATAAAAAACTTATATGATTTAATCAAAGTTAACCAGTCAGGTCCGTAACTTTGGTTTTGAGGCTGATATAACCCATAGAAAAATTCAAAATAAATTATAAAACTCGATTCTCATTTGTATATGTCAGATATAATATTGAACGATGAAATTTGTAAAAATTTTAATTAAAAAAATTATATAAAAATAAGTCAAGTCAACCCCAGTTAACTGTTAAGCATTATTCTCAGATCATAAGAATATGATAATCTAATGAAAAACAAACTGAAATAAATTATGAAGTCTAATTTTCAATCAAACACAATATTAAATTGATGAAATGGGAAAACAAGTCAACTAAAAAGAAAGAGAGAGAGAATGAATCAATTAGGTTAACTCGTCAAACTCGCGACCTGGGTCATTAGACGAGGACAACCTAATAAAAAGCAAGGCCAATTGATTAGTACTTAAAAGTGCATTTTTGTCATGGTTTTATATCATCATTTTGCACTTGAAGTATCAATAACTCCTTAACTAAAATATATTTTATAAGAATGTATCTAATAATATAAGATACCTATAATTTGTGGTAAATGTATATTTTTAATGCAGGTCTATCACATAAATGAAAGGATTGATTGATGACTTGAAGAACTTAAATTGCATGGATAAAGAGATGGTCAAACTTAGAGAAGAGATGTCGATGCAATCCAAACCGGAACACTATTCGGTAATTGAGCCATATCTGGAGCTACAGATCTCAGATTTAGGTCCAATTTATATGGATGGAAAGGTAAGACATAGGCCTACAACTTTCATATGGAGCCCAAGATCTAAAAAGGCCATTATCAAGTCCAAATTGTAGCAACAACAAAGAAGCCCGAATCTGTCTTCCAGCCCAAGCACTGTTCGGTATTTTGGCCATATCTGGAGTTCTAGAAGTCCAAATGAGCTGAATGTTTTACACAAGAAATCTGAGACAATTGCCTACAACTTTCATGTTTGCAACTGGCTCCAATTTTGACGTTATCAATGACGTTTTGGGCAGACAAGAGAAGATAAGGATTGTCACCAAGTCAAAAGTTGGCCACCCACTTATCAATTAGTCATCAAATCAATAGTTCCCAATTTTGGCCTATAAAAGGAGGCATTTGCCATGCATTTAGGCATCTTGGTTTCCAGATCAAGATCATGCTCTTCCTTTCTCTCTTTGTATTTTTTGTAATGTTTATGCTTTGCTTTCATTAATATTAAGTTTATGCCTTTCATTTCCTTTCCTTTACTTAGTTAACTTTTATGTTCTTATTTTGTTTATCTATTTTGCTTTCTTTCATTATGTCTAGCTAAGTTAGTTATGTCAAGGTGAAAAGGTTACACTAATGGTGTAAGAATAAGTATAATGTAAACTTAATATGGACTTTAATGTTTGATGCTAACATGTTTTATATTTGTTATCTTGTTCACTCTTTAATACTTTGCTTGTTAAATGACTAATCTTGATTTATGTTGTATAACACTTGGTACAACAAATGCTTGGCACTTTCATAGCCCATAATGTATGGTATAACCGACACCTGAGCTATGAAAGGAACTTGATTTGTTGTTAACATAAGTTATAATCATGAATGCTTGACGAGATTTACAAGTATTAGCATTAATTGAATAAGATGACTAATGTAATCATGTTAACAATATATAATCTGATTGGAACCTCCTTTGTGTGTGGTTTCCAATTCAATAATAAGAGTTTATACTATACTTGTTTGATATACCATTAGTGGAACCTCTAACCTAGACATTTGTTATTATTATTGTTTAATCCTTATATTAATTTTCCATCTTCAAGTTCTCATCATCTTCTTCTTCTTCTCTTTCTTTATTATTATTATTATTATTATTATTATTATTATTATTACTACTACTACTACTACTACTACTATTATTATTATTATTATTATTATTGTTGTTGTTATTATTGTTATTGTTATTGTTATTGTTATTGTTGTTGTATTATTGTTATTTATAATTTGTACAAATAACCTCCTTGTGGTTCGACCCCGGTCTTGCCGGGTTATTTATTACTTCGACACTCCTGCACTTGGGAGAAGACATCAATCTTTTAGTCGTGTCACCAATGTTGAAGGAATCATAACCCTAGTCATGAGATTAATCAATATAACCTCGTAGAAATAAAATAAAATAAAAAAACAACATGATTTAATCAGGGTTAAAATATCAAAACTCATAACTTTAATCATGAGGCCAAAATATTCTCATAAAAAATAAATCAAAATAAAATACGAAACTCAATTCTTAACCGATTTAATATTGAATGATAAAATTAAAAAAAATCAATTAAATAAAATACACAAAAAACAATCTGAGTCAACTCAAATTAACTCGTTAAGCACTATTATTGGATTATGAAACTAGGATAACATAATAAAAAATAAATCATGAATTTTAATTCTCAATTAAATAAATATTAAATAAAAAAATAAAAAAAATTCTAAGTTAATTAAGTTAATTCATCAAACCAGGTTAATCTGTTAAATTTATAATTCGTGTAATGAAAGTGTGATAACTACATAAAAAAATCTTATATTAAAAAATAAAATAAAATAAATAATAATTATAAAAATAAAATAAACAAAATAAAATATTATTTGAATAAACTGTAATTTATAAACAGAGTTACAATAAAACTCCTTTTTTTTATTTTATAGCTAATGAAACAATTATAATCATGGTTATTTCAATGTTTTTTTTTTTCTTAACCTGATTTGTCAGTATAAAATGTTTATACTAACGTTTATATAGGGTTTAAAATTATAGTTGTGATTATTTTTTTAAGTATTTTTTATTTAAAAATATATTAAAATAATATTTTTATTTTTTAAAATATATTCTTAACGCATTAAAAATCATAAAAAAATATTAATTTAAAAATAATTTAAAATTTTCAAAAATATTTTTTAAACACAAAAATTAACACACTCTTAATTAACACCGAAAAAAAGTACATGATTTCCCACCGCAAGGCCGATAGAAAACAACAGAAGTGAGCACGTCCAAAAATAGGGAATGAAAATGTAGCGCGGGGCAGTTGAACACAAATGCAACTATGAGCAGCATCCTCTTTGCAGTGTCAACCATATGTGACCTTCTTACAATTGCTGCTGGTGCATTTCCAGACAACCTTGAAGACAACATAACCACGGCACTTCTAAAATCTAATGGCGCATGCTTGTTTTTACTCAAACCTTTTCATTCAAGGAATCAAAGGTGTGTGAGCTGGTATAACCATTTGTTTCCTCTCCTTGGCATAATTAGTGTTTTAAAAAAAAATTAAAAAATTATTTTTTTAATATTTTTAAATTATTTTAATATACAAATATTAAAAATATTTTTTAATATATTTCTAAATAAAAAATATATTAAAAAAGAATCACTACTATACTTTTATACACGTGGTATGAGTGCGGTTGGTAGTACATCTACCTTGATAGTTTTCCCGGGGCTTTTGAGGTATTTACCCCCAAATGTATTTTCAGGGTCAAGGCCCATCTTACTGTTTTTTTAGACGTACCGTGTTTATATGTATGCATGTATGGATGCCCTCACGGGTCAGCATTCACCACCAACTAGCTAGGCAGCAGAAGAAAAGGTGCTATAATCGCCGAGACTATAAACCCCTAGTAGCCATA